>NC_056728.1:1500017633-1500027633 GCF_019279795.1 Protopterus annectens
CACAGTTGTATATCCATCTGCATATGTACAGTTAGATCATGCATATGTGAGATGACATATATAGTCTGTTGCTGCGTAGTAGTAATAAACAGATGTGCATAAGCGGTAGTATTGTGGGCTTGTACTGTTGATGTACTGTAATGCTGCACCCACCCTGTACCAATGCCACAGCTATGGCTACTGACATCACATCTCTCACATCTCTCACCCATTTATGTAGGTCCCTCTGGTATACCTCCAAGGCAGCAGCCTGTAGCTAGTGAGTATGTTATTTATTCAGGTTTGCCAATACACCGGTCATGTTATTTCTATGGTATATTCCATGCACACATTTAATACAACTACCCATAATGCTTGCTGTACATGTTCATGTATTGTTGCTGTTAACTGGACTGCCTCGCAGTGGTCACCATGGTGGTGTATCTGAAGGGTATGTCAGACACCTGCAATATAACTAACATCCTGTCATTGCAAAATGTGTCCACAGAGATGAATATAATGGTGGGACAAATGGCCTACACTAGGGACATGTGTGAAACATCACCATTATAGAGTGCTTAAAGTGCTACAACAGTTTATATATCAGTATTACAATGGCAACTGTTACAGTTCTACACTATGGCATATCATAATACTATGATCCACAACCCTTACAACCTGCAATGTGGTCTTAACATGAGCAATGAGTGTGTAATATTGAACTGTATGTTAGGGCAGCAAATATGGGGAATACATACCTTCACAAACACTGGAAGCATATGTGTGCACACACTCCAGATAAAATATAGTGGAAGCAGGTGTTGAGGTACTGACTGCATGCATTTGTCATGGAAATGCACCTTCCAGCATGTACATGTACCCTATGTCGCACCAAGAATTGGTCTGCTGTCCAAGATGCTTGGCAATCAAATGTGCACACTTACCTGCAACAGAGGCAGCCGTGGATTGCACACATCTTACATGCCATGGTGTGGACCCCATACCCAACAGCTTGCACCCATGAGCTGGGCATGTAGCCATTCCTCACCATTGCATATACCATGGCAAACAGTGCAGACAGTCTTGCATGTGGTGAGGATGTATGGGACAGGAATGATGTAGGAAATAAATAGATGGCCATCCAAGACAGATGATGTCATATATAGCAAACCAGTAATGCAGGCTGCCTAGTAACATGCCACAATGCTGAGGGAGTTGCAGGAATGTCTAGCAAGTACTGGCTGTGCAGTACCAGTGTCAGCAATTGCCTGGACTCTGCAAATGTGTGGCCCATGAGTTAGTGTAATCAGATGTGACAGATGTACCACAGGAAACAGCCAGGCCTCTCTACAGGTAGTGTATGCATAACAGAAGAGCTCCCCAAAAGGCATGTGTTGCAATGTGTACTGGTGTACCAAGACCACATTGAAAACCTAGAAACAGTATCATGTACGATACATGTGCTGCACAACCAACACCTCACCCCACCTCAGGTACAACATCCCCCTCTATATTGTACCAGTGCCAGTGTACACCTATATGTTTGCCATTCATTAGCTGGGACTAGGCTGTTACACATGGTGTTCAATGTTTGGGACACTGCAAACTGACACACATGCGTTGGCCATAGTTGTCAAGTATTTGCAAAATGGCTGAAGGCAGGGAGAGGGTGTCATCATGACACAACAGTGCATTGCAGCAGGAAACCAAAGGATGCTATGAATGGCTGTATCTACACACAGTCAGGGTCAGGAATTGTGGCAAACATAACCCTGACTCTACAGTAATGGTGAAGGCAGTGTGTGAACTCCAAGGGATGTGCACATGAGTTGACGTTGCAATCATGCTGTGTTGGGAGACATATGTAAGGCAGACTTACCATATACCGGCAAATGCAGATGGCCCATGCTAGTATACCCCTGCCAGGCATTGTGACTGCTGTATTACACATAACAGTAGGGGCAACAAACCATCATGATAACGGTGTGCACACATATGCACCCATGAAGTGTATGCATCTCAATCAGCATTAGCACAACTAACACATTTGTTTGACACTGCATTTGATTGCACAGGAGATATGTCACATATCAGGCTCTTGTAACGTTAACATATGCAGTAATGTGGTCCCATGGCATATCAAGGAAGAGGACATTATATCAATAAGGGTGTGTACACTCCCCATAGCCATGGTAAGGGTTGACGGTTGTCAGTCTAATTGTAATATATTGGTCATACATGCAACGCTGATGATGACATCTGTAAATCAGACAGCAGGCATTCACAAATGACATCTGTCCACATATCATCCCAGGTATGTGTCAAACAAACACATAGGGGCTGTGAGCAGCAGAGCAGACATAACTGACACAGTAATACACATTCAGCAATGGTGTGTACACCTATGAGGTATGGTGCACAGTACACGGGAGGGTGCTATACAGATGCACAGCAATACTGTGTACATGGGTGCAGTGTTTTCCAGGGGAAGTGGCATCACCTACTAACACAGCCCATGCACCACACACATGTATACTGTTGCTAGCATGGATTGACTATAGCTGTACTGAATGCTGTTGAGTACCATATGTTATGCATGTTGATAGATGGGCAATGAGAGATCTGTGTGTAATATCTTCGCACAACCTCACCTGTAAGTGTGTCTGTGTGAGGGGGTGGGGGGTTATTTTGTCTATAAGTGCAATCTGGTTGAGTGGAGGGAGTTGATGCATGTAGGATGTGGGTGTGTATGTGTGTGTGTGTTTGTGTGTGTGTCCATGTATGCAGATGTGAATGTGGGGTTGTTCATACGTCTCGACTTCCATCTGGAATTGTGCAGTACATGGACATGGACTGACACGAGACACCAGGAATACATGTCTCATATGTAATCTCAGGACAGCTGATAGTATAATAAAGTCTGTAGCATGGAGCATGCATTGGGATGGAATCTAGACATCAGTTATACTGTTAAAACTGCAATCAGCAGACAAGGGAAAGAATACCCATGTATGCAGCACTATATATGGATTGCGGAATTACTAGACAACACCAGTGAGTGTAACCAAATATTACTGTTGTCTACATAATAAGTTAATAGAGCAACAGATCTTGCAGCTACTGAGCAATAGTTACATATGACACTCCAGTGCGTGACATTATTGAGTGACTGTAGTAGCCCCTAACATATGGGGGCCATGCTCACGATATCTGGACAAAACCAGGGCGAACACTGGATGACAGTGGTGAGTCCTTTAAAACTGACTCCAATCAAGTCAAAGAGGTAATGGAGTAACAGGTCATGTTCTGTGGTCACATGTCCAGGCAATTAGAAGAATGATATGTTAATGATTGGTATTAATTTGTGCAGGTTTCCAAGTGTGATGCAGGATGGCAAACTTAAGAGAATAAACCTGGGACAGTCTGTAAATTCAGGGACAGGTAGGTATGGTGGAATGTCAAGATGTGTGTGTGTGTGTGTGTGTGTGTGTGTGTGTGTGTGTGTGTGTGTGTGTGTGTGTGTGTGTGTGTGTGTGTGTGTATGTGTGTGTGTGTGTGTGTGTGTGTGTGTGTGTGTGTGTGTGTGTGTGTGTGTGTGTGTGTGTGTGTGTGTGTGTGCTTGTGTGTGTGTGTGTGTGTGTGTGTGTGTGTGTGTGTGTGTGTGTGTGTGTGTGTGTGTGTGTGTGTGTGTGTGTGTATGTATTGTTAAGCAATGACGTTCACATCTTAAAGTGCATTTCTTGTTTTCCCCTCATAGGTGGCGATGTGGGTCAGGGTCCCTCCTGCATGCAGTCTGATGTTAGTGTCCATACAGACACTGAAAATGATGATAGGTGTGTTGAGGCACAGGCAGGGTTTTCAGAGGATGAATTTGTGCCATCGTTTGACATCCCTCTGTTATCCACCCCATCCCCGCACACAGTCACAGTGCCTACAGATACCCCATCACCAGTGGCCTTAGCAGAGAGACAGATGTCAGTTGGTGGCAGTGCAGAGGACAGTGTGGTATCTATGGCTGCTTTGTCTGGACTCAGCAGCCATAGCCGGATGTCTGGCAGGGTACCACATAGGCAGATGTACAGGGGTGCTCATGGGAGGGCTGCTTTTCATTGTTCCCCTGGCAGAAGTGCCACATCTGGTACCACCAGATGCATGTCTAAGGCTGTCATTGAGACACAGGCATGTATGGAATGGTACACCAGACAGGGTCTGAGGCTGCAGAGGGCTGTTTTTTCAGCTGTAAGTGACATCTGTGATCTTGCAGTTGCCCTCCATTTTTACACAGAGGTCATGGATAGATGGTGGGGTGAGACAGTGGGCCTCCTCGACCGTGGATTGTCCATGCTAGAGCACGTGGTGGGACTGGTGTGACAGCCATGTGGATGTAGGCCAGCAACACCAACATCTGGCGGTCAACGTGGATGTGCAAGGACACCAAGCCGCTCCCATTGTGGCAGTACCAGCCCCAGCACTGCAGGGTGGTGCTGCCCATACCACATCACAGCAGGCCACGTGCACATGGCCATGGCCAGTCCTAAGACAGACCTGGTTCCTGCGGATGTATGTCATCAGGGGAGAGTAGCCTATCCAGGCTTGTACCTGGACATGCCCGAGGACCCCCCTGGCAGGCACAATTATCATATTCATGGCCGGAGGCAGTGAACTGCACACCCTGCCAGGTATGGTCTGCAGCTGTCCAACAAACACCTGTATAGGGCAGCCACATGGCTAAACTGTGTGCATGCATACCCTCATACAATACCAACACACCTAGGGCAACCCCATACCTACACACACATCACATTACAACAGACATATCAGTAGGTTAAATCCCTCACTCACACACATAGTGTCAAATGTATGGCCCAGCCTATATCTCTGGCAAACCAACAACACACCCTGTGCATATGATGATACCTGTGCCACATCCCTGTCATCCATAACATCAATGCAGGGACAGGCTAATATGGTTCTGATGCAGACGGTGACTGTACTACAGTGTACCAATGTACTGCTGTGTAACATGTTGTCAGCAGTAATGTTTAATGCTTATATGTCAGGTATTGTAGCTGTCCAGCCATGATGCATTATAGCTGTTAGTAATACTGAGTGATTATGGTCTCCATAATGTCACCCGTTTGTGTTGCAGGTGTCTATGTGTCAGCAGGAGGATGGTCTGCTGTCAAATCTCACAAGGGGTATGGCACTGTGGTGACACCATGGCTGTGCCATATCCTGGATACAAGTGGAACACATGTCACAGGTCTGTAGAACAGTTACTGCCTGTGCCACATGGACAGTTTACACCCTGGGCATGTATATTCAGCAACCTAAAGTAGATCCCTCCACATACACGCACACTCTTACTTGGCAACACTGGGACATGACCCCTACCTAGGTATGTAGTGCTACTGATGTGTGTGGCTTAAATTGCACACATCACACAGCGTTTAGGATGAGGTGTGTTCCAGGTTACATGTTACATGCAGAACATCCTCAGGCATGTACAGTATGGTAAGGGGGATGAATTGGTTGTATATGGACAATACATAGTGTGACATACCATCATATACACAGTAACAAACACATAACAGTCAGACACACATCGGAGAGACTTGGGCCTATCAGTGCTAACTACCTTGCTAGTGTGTCCAATGTGTTACAGGTAGGCTGCACATAGCACATGCATAACTAGGCTGGATAGTGTTATCAGTTACCTGTATGGTTGATAGCAACAGTGGTCACCATACAGTGGTGCATGGGACATATACCAGGGGTACCATGGTGCAATGGCAGTATACCCAGCACCCACACCCCACTGTGGATATTGTATGCACTGGAACCCATGATGACACTCTGACATACCCACCATCACACTTTGACCAGGACTGCAATACAACAAGGAATAGAAGCACTAGAAGCCATGAGTAACAGAAAAAGACTTTATTGTATCCGATAACCACTAAAAGCACTAAAATCCACATGTGGATTTAGTGCTTTTAGTGGTTGTCAGATACAATAAAATCTATTCCTGTTACTCATGGCTCCTAGTGCTTCTATTCCTTGTTGTAGTGAAGTAAATTTGTTTGAGGCACTGTGTCTTCCAGCCGTCAGTTTGGTCAAGGACTGAAATACAACCTATTGTCCATCCCAAAAGTGCTACTACAGGGATATGCATCTAATGCACATGGCACAGGCATAGCAGCATGAAGCATTGTCATGCCTGTCCTATGGGCAGCAATTTCATTGTCCATAATACTGTGTGGCAATGCATATGGTAATGAGTATGTGGCCTTGGAATGCTGTACCTTACATATGTGCACACATGCACACATGCACACACTTGCCAGAACTCAGTGGGTATTCTATGCCTATCAACCCATTCGTACAACAATGATGTGCTGGTACTGCAAGGCCCAGGTAGGTCTTAGAGAGAGGAGTGTAACCAGGTACATGTTATGTCCGGAACAGCAGCAGCCACATCTACCTATGGCAATGGGTGGTGCGGTGGGTGTGAAGGGCCTCAGGGTATTCCCAACTACAGGTATACTAACACACAAACACTGATATCCTCAGTAATGCACACATACACATTTGTCAGTACTGTGGTGCATCAGTGCAGGTGTTCATAGGTGTGTACCTGGCTATTGTCCATGGAGAGATGGAAAGTGTAGGGGATGTGTTTGCAGTGGTATCATGCCACCTGCATTGTGCCAGCATGCCATCTATCTACAGACACCACTGTAGTGACCCTCAGGGTGAGAGTGACATGCATCAGCCAATCCCCTAGGTGCCTGCTGTAAATGGCTGGTGAGGTGTTCCAGGTGACATGTATGCAACATATAAAAAACAAGAAAAGCGCAGTTCCACAGCTGATAAAAGACGAAATTCCAGATCCACTGCAGTCAAAACGTTTAATGAAAAAGATGAGTGCTATCACAATTCAAACAATTGCTTCTTCAGATCACAAACAGACCAAAAAACCACAGGTTTAAATACTCCATCATTTAACAACAATTAGTCATGTGATATGTAAAACAGTAGTGAATGTGCTCAGGAAGAGAGCTATTTAAAAAGACGACCACAGTAAAAAAAATCCTTCATAAAAAAAATATGTATAAACAAGACACAAAAACTGTTAAAAATTCTACAACACTCTAAATGACCTGAAAATCTAGATATATTTAGATATATATTTTTAGATATATGTTTTATATATATTATGTTAACTAACGTAGTACAAATATTATATAAAATTACTTTCTCAAACCCCTGTTCTTTAATTCTGGTTTCAGGGGTACTGCATCATTTAGACCAGAGCCTTTATGCGCTCTGAGTCTAAGAATCCATCTAGTTCCATAGCGTTCAGTGTTATTAATCATATCACCTAATCTCATATCAGTCCTGGTAACCTCCAATACCAGAAAGGCAAATTTATGCTGATCCCCTTCATGTGCTACATGTTTAGCAAGTGCACTGTACTCTAATCTTTTACTAATACAATATAAATGGTCTCTTATCCGTTCACGGAGACGTCTGTTGGTGTTGCCAACATAACATTTTCTACATGTCATACACTTAGCTAAATATACTAGATTTTTGGTGTCACAATCTGCTTTAACATTAAGCATGAACTTATGCCCACAGTCAGGATGTATAAAGCTTGGATCGCCATTTATACTTGTACAAAAATTAAAAGCACCACATCTCTTAGTGCCTGTCAGTATATGGTTCATATCTTGCCCTTCATATTTAGGGTAACATATCTGTCTTCTTAAAGATTTTTTATTCCTGTAAACAAAAGAGGGCTTAGTTCCAAGAATCCCAGCTGTATCAGCTGTATTTTCATCAATTTGCAAAACATGTCAATGTTTACAAACTATATTCTTAAAAAACATTGACTTCACTACTGTATGTTAAATTAAAACAAAATGTTATATCTCTAAATCTGTGGTTTGAAACATTTCTTCTCTGGGGTGAGGAAAAATAAGGTTTACTAAGATTCTTCCTCTCCTTCCTAATTACTTCACTCAATTTATGAATCTCAGTACTATCATAACTCCTATGCTCAAAGTCTTTAATGAGTTTAACCAAGCTCTCTTCAAAATCTATATCATTAACTGTTAATCTTGAAGCATGTAACATTTGCCCCTTCATAACATTGGGGAATATATGTCCCAGATGCATACTATCTCTATGCAGGTAAGAAGGTACATAACATTCTTTTCTATAAACATTTGTGGAAATACTGCCATCTTCTTTATCCCACTGTATTTGTACATCCAAATAATGTGAAAACTCAGAAGAGTATTCAAAAGTAAACTTCAGGAAACCGACTCTTGTGTTCACATAATCAAAGAACTGTAAAAGTTCTGCCTCAGTTCCTTTCCATAAAAGGAAAAGATCATCTACAAAATGATGAAAGAATGCTATATTCTTCCCTATTAGGCATTTAATATACTGAGATTCCCATTCTGCCATTACAAGGTTGGCGTAGCTATTGGCACAAGGAGTGCCCATAGCTACGCCAGCCAATTGCAAATAATAATGGTGCTCAAAAATAAACACATTGTGTTCTAGAGTCATTTCCAGTATAAAACATATAAGGTCAAGGTGTTGTACACTGTGTTCACTATTTCTTAAAACAAATGCTTTCATCATTTCTACCCCTACTGAATTGGGAATCATGGTGATTAGAGATACGACATCCATGGTAACAAAAAAATCAAAATCACAAAACTCTGTAGAATACAAATACATATAAAGATGTTCAATAAATTGTTTACTGTCTTTTAATACTAAGTCATATTTGTTCAGTACAGATCTCAATTGTTTTTCAATATAGAGGGAAAAAGATTCTGTTAACCAGCCAGTGCCCAAAAAATAGGTCTAAATTTAAAGATATGTGGGACCTTATGTACTTTAGGTAACCCATGTAAATATGGAACCAGTGGTTGTTCAATAATAAAATACTGAAACATTTCCTTGGAAATGATACCCATCTGCAGTGTTTCCATAAGTGCTCTCTGCACTCTTGATTTCATTGCTTCTACTGCAACCACATCAATTTTCTTATAGGTGTTAGTATCACTCAACATATCCCTGATAGTATCAAAATAATAGGCCCTAGTCATAATAACTATTGACCCCCCCTTTATTGACTGGGCAAATAACTATAGTATTATCATTATGTAAATTACTGAGAGCCAATTTTTCATCAATAGATAGATTCACAAACGTATTACATTTTCTGTTACCAAATAGTTATAGACATCTTCTTTACACAATTTGAGAAAATTTTCAAAAGCAGGATTGGTTGCAGGTATAAAAGCATTAGGCTTTTTAAAAAGACAAGTAGCATCATTAAATTCTTGGTCTTTAAAAATAACTTTCAAAGACAAATTACATATAATTTAGCGATGCTACTTGTCTTTTTAAAAAGCCTAGTGCTTTTATACCTGCAACCAATCCTGCTTTTGAAATTTTTCTCAAATTGTGTGAAGAAGATGTCTATAACTATAACTATTTTTTTGGTAACAGAAAATGTAATAAGTTTGTGAATCTATCTATTGATGAAAAATTGGCTCTCAGTAATTTACATAATGATAATACTATAGTTATTCGCCCAGTCAATAAAGGCGGGTCAATAGTTATTATGACTAGGGCCTATTATTTTGATACTATCAGGGATATGTTGAGTGATTCTAACACCTATAAGAAAATTGATGTGGTTGCAGTAGAAGCAATGAAATCAAGAGTGCAGAGAGCACTTCTGGAAACACTGCAGATGGGTATCATCTCCAAGGAAATGTTTCAGTATTTTATTATTGAACAGCCACTGGTTCCATATTTACATGGGTTACCTAAAGTACATAAGGACCCACAAATTCCTAAATTTAGACCTATTGTTTTGGGCACTGGCTGGTTAATTGAATCTTTCTCCATCTTTATTGAAAAACAATTGAGACCTATCCTGGACAAATATGACTTAGTATTAAAAGACAGTAAACAATTTATTGAA
>NC_056728.1:1500032633-1500052633 GCF_019279795.1 Protopterus annectens
ACTTAATGTGCCCTAGTAGTGCAGCTACAGTATTATTATGGAATCTAACAAATGCAATCTGCTACAATAAATTACTTTGATCCCAAATCCTAGAACATAAAAAAGTTACACTAGCAGGGCTATAAGGGCAAATATACATTAAAAATTGATATAATAAATAAATGAAAACCAAGGAACAGTTTCCACAACATACTACACATAGTAGTAAAGAGTATGGCACATGAATAATTACACATGCCATACTCTTTAGTACTATTTGTAGTACTTGGTGGAAACTGTTCCTTGGTTTTCGTTTATTTATTATATCAATTTTATTGTATATTTGCCCTTATAGCATATTTTATTTGCTGCCTGAACAAGAAAGCATTGCCCTTAATTGAGAACAAACCCATTAATGAGCCTAATTAACTATTTGACTGCATTCTGGTGAATGATAGGTGCTTGGGAGTCATGTGAATTTTTAAAGTTTGATTTAAATATCCTGAAGTTTATTTTTAAATTTGTCTGAGGAAGTCTCTGTAAGAACAGAGACAAAAAGTGCTTTACAATAAACTTGTGTCTTTTTGCAAATATTGGAGTGGTGTTTGAAGGCCCATACTACATCCATGGTTGTTGCTGAGTTTGTCTTGTGGAAGTTTAGTTTCAACTGTGCAAATTACAGGCAGACTGCCACAACACTGTACATTTCATATGGGGGAATACACATGTACCTGCAAATATAGCAGGCTCTACAGGCATGTCACAGCACAGAGTAATATACACCTATGTGAAAGTGAATGCCCACAACCAATGTGAACACAGCCACAGCCAGATATGGTATGCAAGCTTAATATTACACTATATGGACTGTCTGATCAACACCATCCTCATATGTGCCACTCATACACTAACCCTACACATACTGGGTCGAGACACAGTGTGGTCCAATGCCTGTCTGTGGTATGGGACATATGTGTGTTTGGCCCTACAAACATGTGAGCTGATAGGGTACCATACAATGGAGCAGCATGTAACATCAGATTGAACAGGACTAAGAACAATGACATCTACCCCAGTCTGTACACTGGCCAAGGTACGTATTCGCAATACACATACTGTCGACAATTACCATAACTACACAGACCCCACTACTGCACACACAACCACAGAATGCCCAGGTTATGTCCCCAGAAATAACCCCTACTATACATAACATGTCTAGCAGTCTGATATCTGACTGGCTTGTTATCAGGTATGATGTTAACAAATAATGGTGTACAGAACATATGTACCTCTTACTGCATGACATGTGTACAGAGGTTGACAGACTTGTGGCTGGAGCCACAAACACTGGGCCAATATTGGCATGTTGCTGTGATACCCTCATACATTTACTGTTGTAACAGGGTTTGTTTTGACATATGTCCTATGAGGGATATGAAGTCAGTAACTCTCATGGCCGTCACAATGTACAGACTGCAATCCTCAGACTATGCTTCTGCAGTTCTAAGATAGGTGATCTGTGAGTAACACAAGAAACATAAGACTCCAAACACTGGCCAGTCTGCAGATAACCCTACAGGTGGGAGTTTCCTTAAATACATAACACTGTCATGACAGGTATTAAATCATGCAGAATAGCCATATCCACACAAATCCTGTTAAACCAACATTATTCCAAATGCAGAAGAGCAACACTTACATTCTGCAGTCATGTCTGGAACATCCCCCTCCTGTTTGTTGGCCTGTCTCCACAGTGTATATTGTTAGAGATATAGCCCACTACCATCTGTGATGCTGTTTGCCAAACACCAACATGAAGTCCTGCTCACAGTGAATGAAAAGGACCAACACCAACATGATGTTCCTAGTTATAGGAGTAGGTTTCCATGCAATTGGCTATGGGAATGTTACCACAGCTGTTCCACATGCAGTCAGATAGTGGAGGACTACAATTCATGCAGAGGCTATGAGCTGATCACGAGCATCACTTACAAAACATAAGCTGCTGCCTAAGCAAAGCAGGTGTACTTCTCCACATCCACTAGAGAGGGAGTGAGAGAGACAGACAGAGACAAAGTAAGACAGGGAGGTGGTGGTAGAGTAAAATCGAAGCATGTCTGTGTGACACAATTACCAGTATGGGGTTTCAAACCCCTGCCTGACTATGTATTGCTATTACATCTCAATGCATTTATTGCATGCACCACAGAGAATACATGTAAGGAAACTGTCCAAAGGTGTATTCGATGGTGAGTGACATCTGCAACAGTGATAAAGGAGGGATAAGGTAGGTGTAGCACACATGCCTGTCCACATGAACAGGTGTCAAGGTCAACACAGCCACACTCTCTCAGAGACTCACACACATTATCACAGTTGGTATGGTCAGGATTAGACTTGCAACTAGCTAGTTTGTCACAATACAGTAATAAGCAGGTATCACATGCACCACAGGGGTTATCAGGATGATATATGGGCAAAGGGTATGTCAAGATGTCTGACATCAGAAGGCATGCTTCAGTAGGCTAATGGGAGGTGTAGTGAGTGTGAATGGCTTCCAAATCATTATACTCCACACACACACACACACACACACACACACACACACACACACACACACACACACACACACACACAGTTTACAAGTACTGACATGCATGGGTGCATTGCTTTACAGGTGTGTAGTGCTTGACTGTGCCAGAAGGCTGTACAGAGCTAGGTAAAGGGTATACCTTGACATAAGGCCACATGACAATGGTCTGCAGTGTGGATCATTTTATTTTATTTATTTTATTTTTATTTTACATTTGTTAACTGGGCTAGTCTAACTGGATATATTTCCATTTTCAGCAGAGGCCCAGGGAGAAAAGCTCCACATAGAAATAAAAACAGTTACATAGTATGCAAAAAAATGAGCAGAATAAAATAAGGAGGGAATAGACAATATATAGTGTTACATCATAGGATACAACATTCATGAAATAAAAATGGACAACTTATTTAACATTATTTAACATATTAAGATGTAAAAGAAAGTAAAAGAAAGAAAAGAGAAGACATTAATAGAAAAAAGAGTAAGTAGATTAGTTAAATTTATAAACTGTCAACAATCAGAAACGTTACCATATGGAGGAAAAGGATATTTGAGAGGTAACCCTTATAAAGTGGAGGTAATATAGTTAAGAAGTAAATAGAAGGTAAAAGGAGAGGAAGAGAGAAGAGTAGTGGAAATTGTGGAAGATAGAGTTTTAGTCAAGGTTAGAGCAGGGACATAACCAGTGATTTTTAATGTAAATTCTAAGTTTTTGTTTGAAAAGAACAGGAGATGGAATAAAAGTAAGTTCAATAGGAAGTTGATTCCAGTATTTACCAATGGTGTTGGAGAAAAGGGAGTCACCAGCAAGGTTATTGGATTTGGTTAAAGTTACTAGGAGTTTGCTAGAGGAGCGAAGTGAATTAAGGTTAGAGTAGGGGGTAAAGAGATTGGAAAGTACAGGAGTGTTATTAGGTAGATAGAAAGCTCTTTGGACAAAGGTAAGTTGGGAAAGAAGCAACATGTTTTTTAATTCAAGCCAGTGAAGTTGCTGTAGGTTCAGGCAGTGGTGAGTTCTGAATTGATTACCAGTAACAAATCTAGCTATACTATTGTAAGTGTTAGCCAGTTTAGAGAGATTGTTTTTCTTCAGGTTAGTATAAATTGGTGAGGCATAGAGAAGAGTGGAAATGAGATGAGAGTGTGCAAGAGTAGCTTTGGCTGTTGGGGTTAAGAATGTTTTAATCCTGTAGAGGGAGCCCAATTTTCTGTTTACAGTTTTAATGGTATTATTAATGTGACAATCAAAGGTAAGATTGTTGTCAATCATCACACCTAGCAGTTTGGTAGTAGAGTCGGCTGATATGAGGGTGTTATTAATAGATGAGATAGAGAAGTCTAATGGGGGGGATCTAGTAGTGGGTTTAAAGAGGAGGAGTTTCGTTTTTTTAGCATTTAAAAGTAGGCAGCGTTTTAAGAACCATGCTTCAACTTTGTGGAATATATTTTGAGTAATAGTTTGAAGCTCTGAGATGGTTTTAGCAGAGCAAATAAGTGTGGAGTCATCAGCATATTGTATGCAAGTAGCTTGGGGAATAGCTACTTGTAAGTCATTAATAAAAAGTGAGAATAGAAGAGGTCCAAGAATAGAGCCTTGCGGGACACCAAGAGAAATTGGGAGAAGAGAGGAGAGTTTGTTATCCCAGAGGACTGCCTGTTTCCTGTTAGTGAGATAGGAAGTAAACCACTGGATAGCCTTTGGTTCTAAAGCAAGAGATTCCAGGATTTTTATGAGGAGGGGGTGATTGACCATATCAAAAGCTTTAGACAGGTCAATAAAGAGTGCTGAAGATAGAATATTATTATTACGGTTTTTGTTTATAAAGTCAGTAAAGGAAAGGAGAGCAGTGGTAGTACTGTGAAAAGGCCTAAAGCCGTGTTGACAGTGAGTTAGAATGTTGTTTTTAGTTAAATGATTCATTAACTGGTAGTGAACACATTTTTCCATGATTTTTGCTAGTGGAGACAGGAGGGCTATGGGCCTGTAATTAGAGTATTCTTTGGAGTTTCCTCCTTTATGTAAGGGTATAATGTGCGAGATTTTCCAGATATCAGGGATGGTTCCTTCATTAATAGTTCTGTTAATAAGAATAGATATGGGATAGGCTATTTCCTTGGCTGCTTTTTGGAGGAATTCAGATGGAAGTTGGTCAGCTGATGGGCTACACGGTTTAAGTTTTTGGATACATTCTTGGATAAAGGTGGTGGAGATGGGTTGTATTATGAAGATTGGTAGATTAGAAGATGCAGGATCAGGGATGTTAGAATTGTCCATGGAAAGGTGAGAGGCTAATGAGTTGATAGTATCAGTAAAGAAGGAGTTGAAAGCATTGGCAGTTTCATGGGAAGAATTATTTTCTGACCCAGAGGGACAGGGAGTGGTAGTCTATCCAGGGTGAAGAAGTCTATTTAAGGTTGCCCAGAATTTTTGGGGATTACTGTGATTAGCTTGCTGGAGGTTACTATAGTAGTTTTTTTTTGTCAGAAAGAATAGCTTTTTTGGTACTGTTTCTTAGGTGTCTGAAGGTCTGATGATCTGAGGGAGATTTACTAGTTCTCCATTTTATCCATTTGTTTCTGAGTAACATTTTTTGTCTTGTTTCCTTAGATAGCCAGGGGGCTGGTTTAGATTTAACTCTGATAGTTCGTTTTGGTGCATGATTGTCTAGGATTGTTAAGAATTTGGTGTTAAAAAATTGAACAGCTTCATCAAGAGGAAGATGTTTTAGAGGGTTCCAGTTACAGGCATTTAGTTCAGCTTTAAATAGGATAGGGTTGAAATATTTATTACTACGTGAGGTCCTGAAGGTAGGGGCATTAGTAATGACATTCTTTTGTCTTATGATGTAGGTTAAGTTGTGGTCGCTCATGTCATCAGGCAAAGTACTGGCTAGATATTTTTGTTGAGGTTTGTTAACAAGAATCCAATCTAGTATACTTTCTTTGTTGTTAGGTTTATTAATCCTAGTAGGGGTGTTTATTGTCTGGGTAAAGCCATGGAGATTAATATGAGAGGCTGGGTTGTTAATATTAACTGAGGACCAATCAAGGTTGAAGTCTCTAAGTATTACAGTTTCTTGTGGGTAGGTGGATGAGGCCCAGCTAAGGATATTTTCTATTATTATGGAGTTATTGCCAGGTGGTAGATAGGTACAAATAATATAGATGGTTTTATTTGGGTTTAGTTGCAGCTTTGATATAAGGAGTTCAGTCTTGGTGATCTCCAGGGGAACATAGGGTATTAAGGATATATTTAGTTCAGTCTTAAATAGGAGAGCTACTCCCACACCCTTGTGAGTATTGCGGTCCAGTCGCAGAATGTTGTAACCTGGGGGAATGATTTCAGTATCTTTAGTGAAGGGTTTTAACCAGGTTTCAGTTAAACAGAGGATATCAAAAGAGTGATGTTCAAGGAGAGAGTGGAGATGTGTAACTTTGTTGTTGACACTTTGAATATTAAGGTGTCCTATGAGTAAGGTGTTTGCATTCGAGATTGGTAATGGAAGGGACGAGTTTGAAATGATAGGACTGGCTTCAGAAGAAGTATTTAAGGGTCCTGGGTTGGGATGTATGTCACCATCTGCCAGGGTAGTGGGGTTATATTCTAAATGTGGCTTACTGGTGAAGTTCAATATGTATTTTAGTTTCCTTAACATGAGATTGTTAGATTTAATATGGGATAGTCTATGATATTTTGATAGGAGGTAGCAAGAGGTAGAAGTAATGTTTGAATGGTTGAAATTTAGAGTTATAAAATCTGAGGCAGTTTGTTTGGGAGAAGTTTTAAATTGGTAATTATGTTTTATTTCATAGGAGGTCAAGAGATAAGGGAGTGTGAGTACTAGAGAAGATATCAGTAGGGCTACTAGCTTAGCTAGGTTATGTTTTGTTATAGAGGTCATGGATGGAGGTTTGTTAGGTTTTGAAGACATGCTGAGGAGTGGATGAAAGGAATTCCCAAAGTAAAAGTTGGGCTATGATAATAATATAAGTCAAGGAAGCTTGGTGGAAAGAGTTAAAGGATAGGCTTAGGTGTATGAGGGAGGGGAGATAAGAAGCAAAGGGAAATATGGTAGATACAGGTGGGAGGAGATTTACAATTGAGGTAGGTGTTTTGGATAGGTGTGATTCCAAGGGGGTGTGGATAGTGAGGTATAAGGGTGAGAGTGCGTGCGGTGGGTGGGATAAGGGGGTAGGGAGGGGAGCGAAGTGGGGCAGAAACAGTTAGAGGAGAGAGAGTGTAGTCAATCAGTTCAGCAGAGGAGCTGAAACACTACGTAGTTGGTAAAGTAAGAATAAGAGAGAAGTAAGATAGGTGATAGCTTGCTATGCAGGCAGAAGAGCATAAAAGGAACAAGTTATATATAAGAATATAAGAGGTACAAGTGATATAAAAGAAAATACTTTACTGAGGGGAACAGAAAGAGGGGTTAGGAAGTCAGCAACAATATACAATCAAGATATAGTCGCTTAGAGAATAACTAGGTAGGAAGAAACGGAAAAGCTAATACAGCAGCCAGAGAGTACCAGATGGGAAAGGAAAGACAGAAAAGGATAAGGAAAGCAGGACGACTTACAAAAGTGAAGGGTAGCAGATACAGGTGACTCTAGCCAAGCAGGGGCATGAGGGAGTATGGAAACCTAACTGGAAATAAGTGGGATGGGAGAACAGTGACTATAGCAATGCTGGCGTGTAAGGGCGAGAAGGCAACCGTAGCTGGTTCCACGAGTGTGCCGCTCACATTAGGATACTATCAATTAAAGTATAATCAAAATGGACATACAGCAAAATCACTTTTCTGCCTAAAAAGTAGGACCAGCACTTAAGAGGTAGTTGGGGTGCTACCTGGGTGCCGACACAAAAAGGCCTGCTTTTTGGCTTCAGGGAGACCAAGAAATAAGTCAGCAGGGAGGGGACAACCCGATGAGGAGCACTAGGCATCAATGCTGGAAAGAAACAAGAGAAGGAGGGTTAGGAAAAAAGGCAAATGGAATTACAAAGTTGGTTAGCAAAGAGAGAAAAAAAAGGGCATGAGTAGAGAGAATACAGGTTAAAATAAACATTTGCAATTCACAGCAACAGGTATTAAAAGGTATCATACAACGTCAGCAGTTACAGTTGGTATGCACTGGTACAAGTATCAAGACATAACACAGTAGGTGCGCCCAGTTTGGAGGCCCCAGGATAATGCTAGTCAAATGTTCTTTATCCTAGTATACACTTTTGGCTCGTATATGCAAGATACTGGTATAGAGCTAACGCAGTACGTGTTGAAAGCATTAACAAACCATCACAAGCGTTAACTCTGTCCAACATAAAAAGGTATACACAAACTACATGAGGACGTCACTCATTTCACTGTTGTGTTTAAAAGCCTCTTTGCAACCTAAAGCTATAGATAATGATGAGGCTTTCAGCAACAACAGGATGCGATACAAACAACAAACGCTAAGCTATGCTAAGATACCTTACGTAGGACCAGACAAAAAGTCATGCGTCCTTCCTGAGGGTAAGCCTCAGTACAACACAAAGATTTAGAAAAAAAACACTATGCCTTCTAGAAAAACAGGAGGAAACACAAGTATCTTACTTATAACCAGGACACGTATATGTAACCAAGGGGTCAGACAAGTCAGAAACGAAAGCGTGTCTGATAAGAAACCACAGAACAAATATCGGAAGTTAAGCTGATTTCAGAACTGTGCAGACTGAACTATGCAGTAATTACAAACAGTCGACATAACACGCACAAAGTATGCCATTAGCTAGATGATAATAGAAGCTAAGGACATGTCTTACCATAGAAAAACAAGACAGTACACTGTTAAAATAAAACACTTACGAGCAGCACACCACGCAGTCGACCTGGGGGAAACCTAATGTAGAACAGTAGGATTTAAAGATGGTGCCTTGGAGGGGAGGCTTCTACATATAGAGTTTAGAGGGCTAATGGGGAGGGGGAGCCATCATGGGTATAGTGTTTGACTTGGCCCACACAGGTGGGTATTGTATTCACCATCCAGTCATCTGGGTTACTATTGTGGGTGGCCAGTGCTGTGCAATGCTTGCCATGTATGTGTTCTACAGTCCATGGCATGGATAGTGTCTGGGATGTGCACACGTCCAAAATGCATGTTCTGTGATATGTGGAAGTGTACCTGTGGTGTCTGGGGCATTTTGTGTAGACAGATTGCTATCATCAGATGTGCCATTCCTGGCTTCATGTGGTGAAAACTAGCAATGGACACCAGGTTGACCCTGCACCAACATTGACAGCATGATACATGTATTCCCTGGTGTGAGTGGCATCTGTCCATACTGGGCATGTGTATAAGGCATGGTATGTCATTTTTGGGTTACATTTTCTGGCTCTACAGTTGTTGCAGGTGTCCAGTGGGGAACATAGTGAAGGAGCAATGTATGCAATAATTTGCCTATTGTAGGGATGGGACAGGGTGTCATGCCCTTTGTAGTCCACTGCAATCACACCATGGTTACTATCTCTGGGCAATATGCAGGGAACTACCAACATAGTGGTTGCTGCCTAGCTGAGTGTGTTTGTGTATGAGACATGGGTGGAGAGTGTTCTCTGTGTAATACAAGGCTTGCCTATATTGTTCACCAAGCCATGATGTCACATGTAGGGGTATGGATTGTCTACCCTAACCTCTCTGCTGTTTGACATCTGTTATCCTTGTAAGGTGGGCATTGCGACATATAATAGGCCCACCATATAAGAAATTTGCAAAACCCGCTCCACAATGAGTCCACCTACTGCCCACAGGATACAACTGCCAAACACACGCACCCACTTCTCATAGTTACCATGTCCGGGATTAGAACTCCTACTTAACTAGTACATCACACTACAGCATTATGCAGTTATAGCATGCGTCATGGAGATTACTGGGCTACTTCTTCCCCAAAGGTGTATTTTAAAGTGAATGACATCAGCAGGCTTGCCAAAGTAGTGCAGTGGAAGTTATAGTGACTGTGAATGGCCTCAAAAGCACTGATCCCCACACAGACAGACACACAGACTTTTACATTTACCATGTCTGGAAATATAACTCCTAACTAACTAGTACATTTCACTACAGCATTATAAAGTTATAGGACAAGCCATGGAGATTACTGGGCTACACCTTCCCCAAAGGTATATTTCAAAGTGAATGACTTCAGCAAGCTTGTCAAAGTAGGGCAATGGAAGTTGTAGTTACTGTGAATGGCCTCAAAAGCATTGATCCCTACAAAGACAAACAAACACACGTGCCATGTCTGGGAATATAACCCCCACTTAGCAAGTATATTACACGACAGCATAACACAGTTACAGGATGTGCCACAGAGATTATTCGACAACTTTTTTCTCAAAGGTGTATTTTAAAGTGAATGACATCAGCAGGCTTGCCAAAGTAAGGCAATGGAAGTTGTAGTGACTGTGAATGGCCTCAAAAGCTTTGACCCCTACACAGACAAACAAAGACACACACAGATTTTTACACTTCCCATGTCTGGGATTAGAACTCCTTCCTAACTAGTATACCACACTACAACATTATGCAGTTACAGGACATGCCATGGAGATTACTGGGCTGCTTCTTCCACAAAGGTGTGTTTCAAAGTGAATGACATTAGCAGGCTTGCCAAAGTAGGGCAATGGAAGTTGTAGTGACTGTGAATGCCCTCAAAAGCATTGCTCTTTACACAGACAAGCAAACCTTTACACTTGCCATGTCTGGTAATAGAACTCCTACCTAACTAATATATCACACTACAGCATTACGCAGTTATAGGATACACCACAGAGATTACTGGACTACTTCTTCCCCAAAGGTGTATTTCAAAGTGAATGACATCAGCAACCTTGCCAAGGTTGGGCAATGGAAAGTGTAGTTCATAGGTTCATAGGGTCATACGTTGATACTAGGCTATCGGCCTTAGGGTCTATACATGCCTAGACATGACAATTCCCTGGCTATGTCTTCCCACAATATTTCCTTCCCTGGACCCCTGTCTAGCAGGGCAGCTGACATGATCCCTGGGGTCAATTTCCTATCTCCCATCCAATCGTCCAGGTTCCTTTTGAAGAGGGCCAAAGAACCACTCTGCTTGACATGTATGGGCAGTCTATTCCAGAGTTTGAGTACTCTCTGGGTTAAAAAAAATCATCCCTCCAGCATGTATTTTTCATTGTGATGACAAGATTTGGATCCCTGGAACATGTGGCTGTGAGGGTTTGGAATTATTTAAGTGTAGCATGTCCAACAGCTGTGGATTTGACATGGCATGGTATGTTAAACAGAGATCGCCACTGAGAACAAAATATATGACAGAGTATAGCTGGATGATTTTCAGATGGTCAGCATAGGGCATCTGGTTTAGGCCTGTGATTCATTTCATGAGGTATGTCTGCAGCCTTTCTAGTTGTTGCAGATGTCTTGTGAGGTACATATGTAATGGGCCATTGTAGCCTGTACTAGGTCTACTGAGAGATGGCTACAGTGGGACAATGGCCTCCTTTTCCTGGATGTAAAGCCCTGAGTGTTGAGGTGTGCCACATAGGTGGGTTTCTTGAATGTTGTGGCGATGTGGTTATCAAAGGTGAGACCACTGTCCACCTGTGTCCCTAGGTCTGTTATCACACTTTAGGTGTTTAGTGTACTGCTACCTATGTGGTACTTCACAGGTACATGTCCGTTCCCAAAGGGGGGTGACTATATATTTCTTGGCATTGATCTTGAGGTGATGGCTCAGGCACCAAGCATGTCTTTCTTTAAGCCCCTTATGTAGAATATTCACATCATGTGGGGATTCAATATTGGCTCCCAATGTGCAGTCATCTGCAACCTTTGTTTGCCAGAGTCCCTTACTGTTGGACTATACTTCAGAGCAGTAGATGCCAAACAAGGGCAGTGCCAGGACTGAACATTAAGGTACTCCAACTCTCATGTGTCTGGGGCTGGGGTTGGTGTCACCTACATTTACAGTGTGTGTTCTGTCAGTACAGCAGTTGGCAGCACATTGGGTGACATAGGGACTAATGGCCAGCTTGATACATTTATGTATGAATCCAGATTAGGGGATGGTGTTGAAGGCCTTGCCAAGGTCCGGATAGGCTGTGTGAGTCACCTTACCCTCATCTACAGCTCTTGAGATGGATTCACAGTTATCAATCAGGTTGAGGTGACATGATCGGCCCTTCACAAACCCAACCTGGTGGGGTCCAGTGTTTGCAGGTTGCCAATGTCTTTGTTGTAATTTCCATGATAATACATTACATGTCCTTGCAGATTAGGCACATCATACTGCTGGGGCTGTAGTTCCTAGGATCCAAGGTGGATCACCCCTGTGGACTGGGATAACTGTAGTTGTGCACCACACAGTGGGCATGAAGCCTGAGGTGTGGCTATGATTAGACATGGCACATAGGTGAGGTGCCAGTTCAGTTTGCAGCTCATGTAGTACACAGCCCGGGATGTTGACTGGCCCCATGGCTGCTGTTGTCATAGCTCTGGAAAGTGTGGGTTTTACCCATGAGGCCATTATTACCAGAATCTGGCAATCTTTCCCTGTTGAGATGGGCCCTTTGGCGGTGGGAGGGGTACAGTTGGCACTGAATCAATCTGCCAGGATATTGGCAATATCCCTGAGAGCAGTATATTTAATACCATCCTGTTGTAGCTCAGAAAAGATCTGAGCATTGCCATTTAGATTCCGCGCAAAGCTATGGAACGTCTTGCAGTTGTCTTTGACATCTTTGGTTATATTATGTTCATAACTAGCTTTGATGGATGTTATGAGGGATCTCTGCTTCTTACAGTGGCTGGTAAGGGAGTATTTTGCATCCTGGAAATTCCCCGGTTTCTGCAACAGTTTCCTCCTTTTGTTGTACAATATGTTTATGGCTAGTGGCCACCCCATTGGTTTCTTTTTCTTGGCAGGGAGCATCTTCTTTATATAGTGGATGGCATGATTCATGCACAAGCGGATGTGCTCATACAGTGCCTTGATGTAGGATTCAGCAGTCATCCTTTCAGTTCCCCTCTGCATGGGTATCAGGGCGTTAGTCACATCTGACATGTGTAGCATGACGTTAGCTTTGGAGATGTGTGTGTTATGGAGGTTTCCTTACTGGAGTGTGGTGGAGGGATGTTGATGTTAAGGATGATTAGCTCATGGGCAGACCTGACCACTGAAGGGGTGACCATAGGTGTGGAGCATTGATTTCCCATGTTGGTAATGACCAGGTCTAGGATATTTGAGCCCCTGGTGGGACTATGGGATACTTGATCCAGGGCATTGGGAATTATGACTTCCAAGAACCATTGGGCACACATGTTGGTGCACAAGTAGTTTTCCCAGTTAATGGCAGGGTAGTGCAAGTCACCAGTATTACGGTGCTTGCTTGTATCATAATATTTCCCAGTATATTTCAAAAACTGCAGTGGGAATCATGGGGCATGGTGGGGGATCTGTAGCAAGCTATACCATTTGGAATGCAGTCTAACCTACTATTAGTTGCACCGAGGGTATTTCAGACACATTCTGTTGGGCAAGTAGGATGGTGGTGTGAATCGCCTTGGTGAATATGGACACTCCTTCACCTTTATTGTTCTGGTCCTGGTTTGATGGCCAACAGATGTGATGAGAGTTGTGCCTGGTATTGCAGGGGTGCTCTCTGGAGCCTTGGATCAGGTCTCTGTTACTGCACAGTTATCGATGTTCTCCATTTTTAGGTGTGCATAGTGACTGTAAATGGCCAAAAAAATGTGCCTTATATACACCGTTTCACAGTTGCCATGTCTAGGAATAGAACTCCTACCTAACTAGTATATCACACTACAGAATTATGCAGTTATAGCACACACCACAGAGATTCCTAGGATACACCTTTCCCAAAGTTGTATTTCAAAGTGATTGACATCAGCAGCCCTGACAAAGTAGGGCATTTGAAACTGTAGTGAGTGTGAATGGCCTAAAAAGGCATTGAGCCCTACACAGGCAAACACACAAACACACACACACACACACACACACACACACACACACACACACACACACACACACACACACACACACACACACACACACACACACCCCTGCCATGTCTGGAATTAGAATTCCTATCTAACTAGTACATCAAACTACAGCATTACACAGTTATAGTTCATGGCATGGAGATTACTGGACTACTCTTTTCCCAACGGTGTAGTTCAAAGTGAATGACATCAGCAGACCTGCCGAAGTAGGGCATTTGAAATTGTACTGAGTGTGAATGGCCTAAAAAGCATTGATCCCTACACAGATAAACACTTGCCATGTGTGGGATTTGAACTCCTACCTATTTAGTACATCACACTACAGCATTACACAGTTATAGGAAATGCCACAGAAATTACTAGACTATTACTTCCCAAAAGGTGTATTTCAAGGTGAAGACATCAGCAGGCTTGCCAGAGTAGGGCAATGAGGAATGCAGTGTGTGTGCATGGGCCACAACCCATTCATCTATAGGCAGACACACAACACTCAGGCACACACAGGTCTATATTCCACAGGTACGTGTATACAACTGCTAGATGACTACTGACTTGTACAGTCATGTTACACAGTTAGCACAAACACCACAGACACTATAGTGCTGAGGGATACCAGAGGCAAATGTCTACAGTGATTGACATTTGCACATCATGTGGTTTTAGCTAACTGGATGTGTGCTGGTTGGGACAGGCCTCATGATGGGAGGCTCTTTGTCACTGTCTGTCACTCTCTTCCACAGATCTATGTATGTGTAAGTTTGGTCTATTATAGTGTGTTGTCCTTGGATATATGTGTGTATTCCTATCCAATGTGTGTGCAAAGCATGACTGGTGTGTACTGAGGAGTGTGTGCACTAACATCTGCGGCTGACAGATACATATGTTCCACTGTTGTTGCCAGACATGGGCTTCATTTCTATGTGTGTGAGCATGACCAGTATGACCTTCTGTATTGAGTGTGTGAATCCATTCCAGGTAGACTGTACTCCAATGCAGGCTTTTGTGTTCTACATCTATAGCTAGCAACATGTTTCTGTGGGATATCTGTAGATCGGTTGACAATATGGGGTCAAAATGGCCAAAGGATAGTGGGTTACTATAGGTAACTGTGTCTGTGCTGCTTCTGCTATATGGTCTTGGTGTTAGCAGAAATATTCAGACATATGTACAGTTTTGTGATGTTTTATTTCATCAAGTACTGTCAGGTATACATATTTGCTTGCAGTGATGTCCTGGGAAACACAGGATGAATGCAGCTGTGTCCAGTATTGTGGTCACCAGCCTACATATTCTTGCACATTCATGCCATTCTGGAGGGGAATCTGAAGACACTTGCTGCTGGGTCTGTGTAAATGGTTCAGCACCTTGGTACAGTGGAGGCTGAGGATCCCATGCTTGTACATCCATCAATATTACAGTATGGCTATATCCTGATGTGGCCATACCTCACAACTGTACAGATTCACACAGGTTACTCAGAGGCAGGGGTCATAATTCTGGACATCACCACTTCACATTGTGGTTTACGAGCAGGTTTGTAACTACCCATTCTTGTGTTTGCAGCCAGGGATAGTATGTGCACACGACTGAGTTTTGGACTTCACACACTCCATGCCACCCATGTACTTACCACAACCTCTATTATTCTGTCCTCTTCCAAACATTATGCAAACATTATCTGATATGTTCCCTATAGTTATCACCTCATCCCAGCAGTGATTTGGTGTTGGTCCACAGTTCATGCAGTAGGACATGGTGGACTTGTTACTGGGATTTGTCCACATGGCCTTGCATTTGGGTTCTGTGGACTGTGTTATGTTGTTATTTGGGAGTCCATGACATAATGACATAACATATATTGGCAGCATGGGTGAGACACAGGCCTTTGGCAGAGGACTGTAGGCCATTTGGTAGTGATGCAGGACATCTGTAGCAGGCCGTTGCATTCTGTCATTCCTAGAGTCCCAGACTGCAATACACTATATGCACCTGGGGTGACAGGGTAGGTGTGCAAGGTGTTCATACCAATACTATCTGTCATTATTGATCCAGTGGTGTGGATGCTGGCAGGGTGCTGATTACAGCTAGGGACACACCTGCATGGGACACCTGTTTTGCATACTGCATTCTTTAGCTATTGCCATACAGAGGTGGGGGGTCATATTGTACTCATTCCCAACGGCAGGGATAAGACTGGAGAGGTACCTGTGGATGATGGTGGGGTGAGCTAGGTGCATGTGTGCAATGGACACTACTTGCATCTGACTCACCACAAAGGTTACAGGCATTCCACTTATGATGGCTTGTACAGGGACATCAGCTGTTTCTCAATACTTCATACCTGTAACCTTTGTGGTCTGCCAGTGTTTGGCCAGATCACATCGGTATTCCCTACTACAAGCCCAAATAATGTGCTGCTAACCTGTATGTACAATTCCAAGGGTGTGTCCATTTGACAGTTACATATTATACACTGTCTGTCTGGGGTACTTCCCCCTGTATACTGCTTGTATGTCTGGGCCCACATTCATGCCATGTCCATCTTGCAGATGGTGACACATATCACTTCCAAACATTTACTATGGCTTATTACTGGAATGTGTTTTGCTGGGAAGCATTGTTTTTGGCACTACAGTTGTGAGAATTTGGCGCAGTCATCGGCAGTACTGGCCAAGGGCCACCAGGACAAACCTCACCATGCATACAAACTGACCACTCTCACACAATATACAACACACACCAACCTAATACACACAGCCCTGCATATTGTACACATGCTGCAATCTATCCTGCTACCTTGGCCAGCTCAGTTAATCTGTGCTCCACTGTTATTATACATACACATGCATGTTACTACATTTCTACACAGGATTTGGGGGCACACCTGACTGTTACTACATTTCTACATAGGATTGGGGGGAGGGCCACACCTAACTGTTACTACATTTCTACATAGGATTGGGGGCAGCACACCTGACACTTGTACACATTTGCTATGACTGTACTGGTATTTCAGGTACTCCATTTCATTCTGTATTCTGACTTATCATGCTGATTAGATGCATATCAGTGTAATATAGGTCTTAGGTTTGATTGACCTACATTTCAGTTTCTGATTTCTTACCCTTCAGAACTAACTTCCCACTGCCTGACCTGTTGTAGTCTGTCTGTGTAGGTCTGGGGGGGGGTAGATGTTCTCCATAGCCATCAATCAGAGGCTTTAGCACAGCCTTTGTTTGTGTTTGTCTATGCCTGTCCTGCTCGCTGAGGCTGTTGATGGGTATGTGAGCCTCCCTGACTGACATGTGTGTATGTCCTATGGACACACATGTGGCCCAGCACATTTCCTGCAGTGAGTTTTGTCACCTTGCCTAGTCCTGGCTACTATGGTGACACCAGTATTTGTTATAGATCTCATGCTGCCACTATAGTTGTCTACTATCTGCTGGTATCCCATTCAGCCACCCGATTCCTTTGCATGCTCACATCCATACCATAGATACAAGTAACAACACATACTACTCCATTCGGCAATTGATAGGGAGAGTGACTTACCTTGTGGCTGTGCCAGTATTGAGGATGGTGCTGGAGGGCTGCCTATGTTGGATGCACATAGTACACTCCCTATACATGGTTAACCACTGCTAGTGTCATGTTTGGCATCCCTTTTACTGTATGTGTGAGTCAGAGAGAGGTGTCATTCCCTGGGTTCCTACCATGTCACTGTATGTGCTATGCATTGCCTCTTTGCCATGACCTGGGCATACTGGGCATGCCTCCTTCTGCCTACTGGGGCAGGCTCAAGTTGTTCCTCCTCCATGTCACTCTGTGCCTGTGCAGGCCTTGGCAATGCTCGGGGGCTGTGTGGCCCTGCCATGTGCTGTTCCTGCTGCAGCTGTTTTTGCAGGATCATGTTGTGTAGCATGGCACATGCAATGGCAATTTTGGTACATGTAGTTGGTGAGTACTGCAAGGCTCCACCGGCTTTATCCAGGCACTGCAACTGCGACTTGAGGATCCCAAACACATGCTCTATTATGATTCTGGTCTGTGCATGTGCCTCATTATGGAGTTCTTGTTTAGGTATGTGTGCATTTCTGATGGGTGTCATCAGCTACGGCTCTAGTGTGTAACCAGCATCCCTCACTAGGTGACTGTAGGGGATGTCCCCATTGGCAAATCTCTGGTACGGTACAGCTGCATCAGATGCCAGATGTGGGAGTCCTGATAGCTTCTAGGGCAGCCAGCACACACATTCATTATAATGCCTTGGACATAGCACACAACCTGGAAGTTGATGGAGGGGAAGCCTTTGTGGTTGATGTAGACCCTACCCTGCTCACCAGGTGGTGCTTTGATGGCTATGTGCGTGCAGACTATAACACCCACTACCTCAGGGTATTCTGCTATTTGATGGAAGAGACGCATATTGCTGGCCAACACCTCACTGCTGTTGTGGAAATATACGTGCTCACCGGCATGTGCTGATATGGCATCCAGGAACTGGTGGAGTACCCTGGAGGCTGATGCCTGTGAGATCCCCATGATATCCCCATTTGGCCTTTGGAAGGTACCTGTGGCTAGTATTCTTAGGTCTACACATACCTTGGTATCCACTGGGATGGGTTCCCCTCTGTTGGTTCTGTGTGTGACATGTGGCCGACACAGCTCAACAATTTGCTGTAGAAGGTCCCTGTCCACCCTATAGAGCTCCACTATCTCCAGCTCATGTAGCCCCTGCTAGGTTACCCTGGGTCTGTACACTCTTCTCCTTCTCCTCACTGTGAGTTGGTCATCAGCATTCTCATCCTCACCACCTTCAGCCTCTTCCACATGTTGATTTATGATAGCTGCTGCAGCCCCTATCATTTTGTTGCTTTTGTTTGGTAAAATTTCCCCGCTTGTGTACACTGGTGATGTAGAGTTTGTGGGAAAAACCAGAGGGAAAGGTGTTTGCATAGTTTATAGTGGTGTGCTGGACTGGGCTGCTGTCTGTGTAATTGGCTGATTCTGATACATTTCACCTGCCAGCTATGCTAGTTCTCCTTGATTACCTTACTAATGCTGTTTTCCCTTCCCATTGCCTTCCTGTTTAAGCCCAGGGACATGCCATACGAACAAAGTGCTCAGATGTGCAAGGAGCTGCTATTTCCTGGTTTACTACTTTTTTTTCCTTTAAAACATGGTTCGTGGCATGCACACCCACTTAGGCAATGTAAAGAGTACTAGGCAGCCGCAAACACACTCCCTTGCTTAGCTCTGCTAAGATAAGAGCAAACCTGAGCCACAGGGCTCCAATAAGCTTACAGTACGCCTGACACACCCCTCTATGATGTCAGCTAACTCTTAGGCTTGCACCATGGTCTTCCTGCACCAACACGGTTGGGTGCAGGCTAGCCATGAGGAGGGAGCTAGGATTCAGTATCATTCCGCTCATTTGCATAGGATTGCCTGCTAATGCCTAGTTACAACTCCCACACTGAGCCTTCTCCCTTAGCAAACACTATTCACTGGCCATGCTGTCTTCTGCCTGCCATTGAGTATAATATCAAAATTGTGATTTTGGATAGAATGCTTATTTCAAGGTTTTGATTTTATTTTCGTCCCAATCCCATTTGCGCGGCACTGCCCTAATTTAAACAGTGGAAATCGGTTAAAAGAAATGTTATTTTTTTTATTTTTACAACTGTTTTCCATCTCATTGGCCATATATTGGGCCATTGGCATGCTTTCCACATTATATACATCCTTTATTTGGAGCTGTCATGGCTGCGTTTTGTAGTTTGCAGAAATATACTCGGTTACTAACCGAGTACATTTCTGCAGACTACACTAGTCATGCACAGCCGGCTGCCAGCTTCCTGGATCACAAATTCACCTCATTTGCATGGTTTTCACTTGCAAATTGGATCATTTGCATATAGGAGCTGTGTCTGTGCAGGAATAGTGCAGGAGAGCTTGTGCACGTCCTGGGAGCTTATTCCAGGAAATGCACGGCGGCCATATTGCCTCCAGCAGCTTCTGCATTATTCCTGCACGCAGTGCAGAGCTTGCTAAATCCTGGGGTACATCTTTAGACTGAGATATTCAGAAGCAACAGAGTGCAAAAAGGACTTAGAACACAAAGGTGGATATCGAAGGCTCCACTGAGGTTATAAATTCATAGAATGCATAAAGGCACAGTGTGTTTATAAAAAATATACATGTGTTGTACAGACACAGCATTTGCAACACATGTTTAAGTTGTGCCGCTTTTGTAAAATGAGAAAATGTGTCTTGTTTTAATAGATCTGACTTTTCATGGATGACATTATGCAAAGAATGGCATACAGCTGGGATAAGAGAAGATGCAGCACTCTGTTCAACAAAAGTTATGCTCTCT
>NC_056728.1:1500055133-1500128950 GCF_019279795.1 Protopterus annectens
TCACTCAATTCCCCTCATTGTTTCTAATAATGTAATCTATAATATCTCTCTTAAATATCTTATTAGAATTGTCTCAGGACTCATTCTAGTCTATGTAACAAGAAATATGACTGAGTTTTTCCTCACATCTTTCTCCAACTCATGTTGTTGATTTTCGTTGCACTTTACTATGAAACATATCTTTTATGTTTGTCTTATTACAACATTTTTTCACTCTTATGTTTTGTAGTGTAACATATACTTTATGATCTAAAATATCTATAATTGATTTTGAAAGACTATTATTGTGGGCACTTTCTGGCCCAATCAGACTTTCCAGGTAAACAAATGTCAAATAAATAAATCAATAAATAGTACTGTACTATGGAAGATACCTTTGTGGTAATATGCACAGGCAAAAACATTTGAGTGCAGCTATATATATATATATATATATATATATATATATATATATATATATATATATATATATTTTTATTGGCATCCATGTCTATTTGAAGAGAGGTTTAAAATGACTAATTTGATATACTCTTGGGCAGGTGAGTATAGAACATCCAGAAAGACTGATAGTTTCAGAATCTTTCTTGGTGACTGATAGTGCTTGGTTGTCCAGCAATGGTTATTCTGACCATCTGTTTGAGATGAGCAGCAACTGAATTTTGGAGAAAGAGAGAAAGAGAAGACCAAATGATCACTTCTGATTAATAATTTTCACATGTGATGGGTAATATGTATAAAATAAAGTTGCTGTCTACAAATGTATGCACAGACATTTATTTCAGATACAGATAGTGATATTTCTTTTTCTTTTGAAAAAAAGGACTGAACTATACTACTGATATATCAAGTGAATTAAGCTTTTGCCTGTTTCTTTCACTGTGTGGCAGAACATATGACCCTTTATTTCTTAGTATATGGCTTGAACATGCAAAGGAATGTATCCATCCTTTTCTCACATTTCAAGTGTTAGGTATCTGAAATGTCCACGGGCAAATGACTAATGTGAAAAGTTATCTGTGTAGAAAATTTACAGATCCTTAGTGTAGTCTGTAGGGTGGACTGATATATCAATTTTTTGCACTGAAATAATGGAAGTATAGCTTATAAATTAAAAGCACACGGCAATCCTTTGAATAAGGCTTGACTTACTTCCAGTAACTGTGCAACATGTTTTCTCTGCTTTTCTGTTTCTATTTAAATGTATATACAGATGTAAACATAGGGATGTGTATACTCAGACTGGTGTGTTTATTCATGTGCAGTTATGCGTATATTTATCTTTACCTGCATGCTTCTACAGCAATTAGAAATCTACTCAGTAAGGGCATCACTGCTGGCACATATGTAGAAATCACTCTGACAATGAATTCCAATGGAAATCCACATTCAGCTATCTGTTCTTTGGTGTCTTGAGCCTCTGACACTCAGGGAATCACACTTGGTCCACCTGCAGGGTAACCATATGTGCTTGTATGCATTCGTATCTATCAACCTTTTAGTGCAGGAAATCTGGACAAAGCTAAAACTAAGGTGGGGAAAGTCCCAAAATCATGGACAGATTTTAAATACTGCACTTACTTAGAATAACAAGATTTACATTAGCATACATTTTTACTGCGGTGGTGGTGCTGCGGTAGCGTTGTCGCCTCACAGTAAGACGTTATCCTGTTCGATTCTCAGCTAGAGCGTCGTCTGTATGGAGACATGCGTGAATGGGCGTACCTTCATTGAAGGTTGTGCGTCAGGGCCGGCAACTCAGCACGTAAAAATCTACTGCCAATCATTAGCAGACCGGAGTTCCGCTGTGGAGACCCCTAACTGGGAAAAGCCAAAAGACACGACAACATTAGCATGCACTTTTGAAGGATATAAGTCTGAAACTCAAATGCCTGTTATTATATAATGACTTAAGTCCTCAGTGATTGTCTATAAAACCACATGGTTTATGAGAAACCGACCAAAAGTATCAGGCAAAAATCTAGACAATCGAGAGTGGTGTGTGTGTTTCCGTATTTGTACTTGTATGCTCATGTGTGTGTGTGTGTGTGTGTGTGTGTGTGTGTGTGTGTGTGTGTGTGTGTGTGTGTGTGAGTGTGTGTGTGTGTGTGTGTGTGTGTGTGTGTGTGTGTGTGTGTGTGTGTGTGTGTGTGTGTGTGTGTGTGTGTGTGTGTGTGATTATGCATATTTATATAGCCTAGTTATATATAATCAATATACATAAACACAAATATGTTTGTATTACAGGAAAATCTGTGATCCAGGATATCTTTTTTTTTTATTATTAAAATACTAATTATTTTATTTATCTATTTATTTACATTTGTCTAATAACATGTTCAACAGTTACTTTGGAGGCTTCAAGTTGTACCATGCCATGAGGACCATTTTAAAATGGTGGAGACGATGCCTTGCACTGTTCATTTGCACAGTGCAGCCTACAGCCAGTCTTTTCTAGCATCACATGTTTGTATGTCTGTAGAGTTTAGAAGGATCAAAAGTATGTACTGCAAAATGAAAGAGCATAGAGAAGTGGAAAAAATCTCACTTTAAAAGCATTATTAAAAAATCTCATAAATAAATCACTTATACCTTTAGTGTTGTTTGACCTCACAGAGTCATCTCGAAGGGACTTGAGTAGAAAATGTACTGTCAAAACAAAAGTTCATTCAGAGCAATAATAATGCTCACAGAATGCTGTCAAGAGTATGTATTGCATCAGTAGCTCACACTGGAAATTTGCTGATAACATTTCAAACAATGCAGATAGATGCCTTCTTTATGAATCTTTAATTAGCAGCATGTTTTGTTGGAAGTCTTATAAAAGTTTCATCAATGTTCAGAATATTCCCAAGAAGACAAACCTGTCTTTGACAAGAAAAGAATAACATAATCTTACAGATTAGACTTAGATCAAACGTCTGGAAGCTCAAAGAACATCTTTAATATTGTATAAGGGGTAATTATATTTTACAGGACTATAAATAGTGTTATGAGGAGCATAGAAATTAAATGTGACATCCTGGTTTCCAAAACAAGCGATGGGAATATATGTATTCATGTCTGACAGTAAGACAGAGAAAGAAAGAGTTCAGTTCATTGGTTTCCTTCTCTGGAAGGACAGGTTGGTTTCTGCTGACTGTTATATCATTCAGAACTTCAGAAATGTTAAAAGTAAAATTGCACATTAGACAAGAGTTTGCTATTTAATTATATGTATTCTACTATTGTAGCTCGTGTTGCACTTATGAGGTGAGCTAAAGGTATGTAGTCCTGTAATATATCACTTCAGAATTGCTGTTACTATAAGAAATAATAGGTCTCGCTGCAATATTTGCTAGTCTTCATTTTTTTAACTGAGTGTTGCATCATTAAAAACAAAATTTAACTTTGCCAATTTCCTTATTTTACTATCCATTTCTACCTTATCAGTCAGTCTTCACCCACTATTTATAATTTCAAAGAGTATGTAAAGTGTAAGCACTCACATTTTCATAGTGTGGGGCGAATGATTGTGGCATTAACCATGATAACAAATAAACAAGCATGCAAACAAACAAACAAAGCACTTTGCCTACACATTTATTCCAGAAACTGTAATGCAGCGTGTACCTCATTTCAAAAATGTGTGCTTAACAAAGGGGCAGCAGCCACAAGAAACATTTTTAGTGTGACCCAAAACTAATGATAATCATAAAGATTCAGACCACTGGTCTGTATCATCTTAAGTTTTAAAGGCATCACTGGATGATGGCTTCCAGAAGGAGTGGACAAACTGCAATGTATCAAACTGCTAACTCCCTGAACCAAACTTCCTGAAAAAAGTGCTCAGAAAACACTGCTTTCAGTGTGTTTTGCATGAGAGGCATGTCCCCCCCCTCATGTGGGGAGGGGCGCTGTGCTTCTGACCCCTATATAATATGATCAACTCCATGGTCACATTGTCAGGCTTAAGGGGACAAACACTGGGGAACGGCACTCAGTGCCCGCATGATTCCCATGAGAAATGCCGTGCAAAGCAGATGTCGGAATTGTCAGGAAATTGAGCTTCAGGGAGTTGAGGCTCTGGGAGCTGAGATTCATCCTCCACAAGTGTAGCTCTGGAGGCTTCTACCTTGAGAATGTGAGTGGGAAGGAGCATATTCTGTCTTCTCACCTGTAATACAGATAAATTTTATTGGACATGAAGGATTAGAGACAGGTGGGTTCTAACTTAATTTTTTTTTTGCTGAAATAGTACCAAAAAGTGCAGGTGCATGCTTTTCTGATGCAGCATTGAGCAGCTGAGTGCTTTCTAGTGGACATCACTTGCGTTATTAAAAAGGGAAAGTATCATGCTATCCCATGATGTAGCATGCATCTTTTATGTGCAGAGTGTGTGTGTGTGTGTTTGTGTGTGTGTGTGTGTGTGTGTGTGTGTGTGTGTGTGTGTGTGTGTGTGTGTGTGTGTGTGTGTGTGTGTGTGTGTGTGTGTGTGTGTGTGTGTGTGCGTGTGTGTGTGTGTGTGTGCGTGTGTGTACATGTGTGTGTGTGTGTGTGTGTGTGTGTGTGTGTGTGTGTGTGTGTGTGTGTGTGTGTGTTTGTATATAAATGTGTGTGTGTGTACGTGTGTGTTCATAGGTTCATAGGTTCATACTAGGCTATCTGCCCTAGGGCATTTATAAGCCTAGCCAGAATGTGTTTGGCTTTCGCCACCCATTTTAAATTTATTTTGCTATGCCCTTTTTCGAGGTGAGTATACTGTGCCTCTGTCTAACAGTGACACAGAAGTAATACCCGGGGTAAACCTACGATCTCACATCCACTCATCAAGATTCCTCTTGAAGAGAGTCAATGAGGGACTCTGCCTAACCTGGACTGGGATTTTAATCCAGAGTGAAGATTCATAACTGGGTTATGAATCTGTCCCTCCAGCATTTCCTATTTATTTCAGTGCTGAGGTTCAAGTCTCTCGAGCGCGTAGCTCGATGGGATTTGGATTTTCTGAGGTGCAGCATGTCCATTAATTTCGGGTTGGACATGGCTTTATACGTCAGGCACAGATCGCCTCTGAACAGGCAGTATGCCACTGAGTAGAGCTGGAGTTTCTTTAACCGGGCAGCATATGGCATCTGTTTGAGCCCTTTGATCCTCTTGGTGAGGTACTTTTGGGTCTTTCCAGTTGCTGCAGGTGTCTGGTAAGGTACATCCCAAAAGGGGCATTCTACTCAATCATGGGCCTGATGAGGGATGAGTAAAGTGGCACGATGACCTCCCCTGATCTAGATGTGAATCCCTTCATGATTAGGTGGGCTATATAAAATGTTTTTCTAACCACTTTGGCCATGTGGTTGTCAAATGAGAGATTGCTATCAACTTGGGTCCCCAGGTCCCTAATTACTTCTTCTGTACTTAATGGATTACCACCTATGTGGTAATTTGTGGGCACTTTGTTTTTGCCAAAGGGGATGACTATACACTTTTTGGCATTTAGCTTGAGGCCATGGCTCTGGCACCAGTTGTCTCTTTCTATGAGGCCCTTTTGGAGGATGCTTGTGTCGGCTGGAGAGTCGATTATGGCGCCCAGTTTGCAGTCATCTGCGAACTTGGTCAGCCACAGTTCTCCCGTGTTGGCCTGTACCTCCGAGAAATATATACCGAACAAGAGAGGTCCCAGGACTGAGCCTTGTGGGACACCACTTATAACTGGTTTGGAGTTTGACATGGCTCCAGCAATTCTAACCATGTGGGTTCTGTCCTTGAGCCAGTTTGCAATCTATCTAGTGACATAGGGGTTTATATTTAAGCTGGTGAGCTTATCTATAATGCCCAAGTGGGGTATTGTATCGAAGGCTTTTGCGAGGTCCAGGTAGGCTGTGTGGACCACCTTCCCCTCGTCAATGGTGAGATGGTGAACTGTCAAAGTGTGTGTGCATGTGTGTGTGTGTGAGTGTGTGTGTGTGTGTGTGTGTGTGTGTGTGTGTGTGTGTGTGTGTGTGTGTGTGTGTGTGTGTGTGTGTGTGTGTGTGTGTGTGTGTGTGTCTACATGTGTGTATACATGTGTGTGTGTGTGTGTGTGTGTGTGTGTGTGTGTGTGTGTGTGTGTGTGTGCGTGTGTGTGTGTGTGTGTGTGTGTGAGAGATGTGTACATAATGCTCACATAAGACATTGTAGAGAAAGGAGGCAGCGCTGCTTACTTGTGCCACTCCATATAGAGATACCCAAAAATTGAAGACAGGAGGTTTTCAAAGGCTTTTCCAGAGGAAAAATTTGGAAGAAGGGCTTTGCAGAAGATTCAAGAAGTGAAAGGTACAAGACTTCAATGTGCTGTTATTGTAGTAAATATGAACAAGAATTAGACATTTCCACATACAAAACTCCTATTTACTATAGGGCAACTAGCTCTGAACTGCTTTCGTCCAGAAATACTTGGATTTATTATATTAGTCTCTTTCAATTAATCATATCAATTCTTCAGTATTACCATAAATTATTTCCTAATTAAAAACCTAAATAAAATAAGTAATTAAAAAATAATGAAAGCAGACATAGTGGGGCATCTCTTTTATTGAACAAAAGGCATCAGGACATGACAAGGCATATCTTTTCTTTAGGATATGGTCATTTCACTTATTCTATGTACCACATTAAAGCCATTTAGAGAATGGGCTAAAGCACATTCTATGACTTATTTCTATTTCAGAATATGAAAAAATTGGGGAAAGTTGTGAAATAATTCTAGAGGTATGATATACAAGTCCTTCCAGCATCTGATGTAGGAGGGCTTTATAAACAATTAGGCATTACTGCCTTTGAAAATCCAATTTGTTCTTATTTCAGTACATATTGTTTATGCCACATATTTAGACTGAAAGCACATTGTGCCAGTTTACATTTTGTTTTTTTTTTTAATTATGCTAAGGTTTTGTTAATTATGTTAAGGTTTTGTCAATTATGTTAAGGTTAACTGTTGAGAATCAAAGGCATACTGTTCCACAAATAAAGCTGGTATACACATAAAACAAGAGAAATTACATCAGCATTGTTAGGGCAAAGGCACAACAAACAAAATAACCTATTGTACAATGAGTACCAAGAAGTGCAGGATAGAGAGGGGGAAAGACAGAGAGAGAGAGTTCCAAGAAGCTACTGTTCAAATAAAGCATCATCATCATGAGACCTAGTCAGAATCTTCAAGCAGCAAATATTGCAACAAAGCACACATTTGTAGTGCAAGATTAATTTTTAAGCTGTAATACATTTACATAGTGAGAATAAGTGCCTTACGCTCCTCCACTGAATCATCCCCCTTTGCTAGTTGTGATTGACTGAGCTCCACTTCCTTGCTGCCCTTTTACAGTGAGCTTGACTGCACATGCTCTCTTGGCTTACATGCATGCACGCAGGGCACTGTATGCTCATAGGCTTGTGCTATACAGGTGTAACACTTACTGTTCCTGCTAGGTGGCACCCATGAAACAAGGTAAAGTCACCGCCGTGAATCAATGAGCCTGTAAAGATTTATTGTGCTTACAGGTTAAGAAGTATGTTAAGGATTTCAGTAAGTATATGAAGTACCTGTCTGATCAAGTTTTTCCTTCATTCTAGCCATAGAAAATATTTTTCTTTTCTGAGTGAAATCATCCTAAGTCATTCATTCAGTATACCATTTTTTTTATCTGAAGTGGTTCTATTCTGAGAAATATCTTAGAAATATCTATTTGCACTGATTTATAATTGCTTGTTTAATAGCGTTAACCTCAAAGCCAGTTAGTAATTTTAATTAATCTTTTCATTTGCAATCCTGTAGAAATTCCTCAACTATTTTGTCCTTGAATCTAGTAAATAATGTTAATGTTACCATTTGCCATGATTTTTAAATTGTTATAAATTGGTTGACTAGTCATAAATTTGTTAGTGTGTTGCAGTTCTGTCATCATTTTTTGTAGTGCAGTCAATTAGATGAATTAATGGGGAGTGATTTTAATAGTACTGTGACTAGGGTGAGACAAAAGGGACAATGGTCTTAGATGCAAGAAGGGGCAAGAATGCACACTTTAGCTGAGTTGCTGATTGAGCAAGCGGGACTGGGTATAGATTTATGTATTTGTAACTGTAGCATGGAGCTATTTTGCGACAGCTATAGAATAAAATTTTTCATTACCTTTAGAGATTTTTTTTTTTACTTTAACTTTTGGCAAAAATGTTTTATTTTATTTATTTATTTGTTCACTGTGATCCGGAGATTCAGGTTGAGGTGGTGCAAGTCTATGTACTACCCACTGACAAAGCTGTAGCTCTGATTTCTAATCATGTACCCCAAGTCTGTGAAGAACTGGTGTTACTTTGGCTCCAAGAAGAGTGGTATCCATCTGGGTAGAGAGAGATTTGAGTTGTTTAATGTGTTACAATATTTCCAGTAACTTTGGAGCCTGGTAATATTATAGTACTGTCTAAAAATAAGAAGTTAGGCTCTTGGTGCTAAGCAGTTTTCTCTATAGTACCAGACAAGTATTATCCTTCATAAACTTTAAATATTTGGGCATTTCTTATTTTCAGTACCCCAAATCATTCAGCTCTGTCAAAATTAATAAGAGGGCTCTAATAAGAAGGACAAAGCTCCACTTTAAGATATGAGCACTGTCAACATATATATACTCTGCTGACTCTTTTTGTTTTTCTAAGCAACTTGGGTAACTTGAACATTTTTGTTTTTTTTATCTCAGAAGGAGCAGTTAATTTAATTTTCTAACAAATAATACATTAACATTAAATTAAAGAGGTGACCCAAATGCAGTACCATTTTCCAGTTCTTCAGTTCATGGTCAAATGAAATAAAGCAAATTGTAGACCATAAAAATGGAAAACAGCATATGTGGTTTGGCTCACAGACCAAGAGTCCAGGGTTTTATCTACCTCTGTACTATGTTTATGCAGTATTTGCTTATTCTCTTCATGTATGCCTGAGACTTTTCCCATGTCCCATAGCTGGGTATTTCTGCATCAAAGACAAACGGTGCCAGTTTTGATCTTATCCCTGTAGGGAGAACGTGAGAGGTGTGCCTAAAGAATGTACCTGAAAAATAAATAGATTCATTGCCAGCATCACAGACTCTAGGTGATGCCTTTCCTTTGAATAGCCGTGTGACCCAACTGTGAGCTAGCCATCACTTGTTGTGCATAGTGTCTCCAAAATAAGAAGATGGACCATGGTCTCTGCACGGAGTCAGGGCTAGCCACTCAGCAGTGTAGAAATTAGGTACAGTATTTGGTCACAGTGATTAATGTTGCCAAAAAAGAGGGTATCTCCAGGATTCAATAAACTCCATGTAGATTCTCTGCTGAACTTCACTGAGTGTATTCACGTACGGGATACTGCTCATTGTGGGGCATTGCACAGCCTTGTGCCACGAATATTAATGATATGCAAGATTTCATGGCACTCCCCAGTTTTACTGGCCGCAAAACCTGCATGCTGAATGTGTATCATTCCACTCAAACACTAAAGTAATGAGAGGACAAAGGGCAAGCATGCATTTTCTGAAGGATATGAAGTATGTAACGGAAACGAATGTCATTATATATTAACTGCAATCTTCAGTGATTTCACAATAAACCACACATTTTACAAGGACCAGGACAAATATATGATGTAAATATCTGGGCAATCTGCAAAACTGTGGACAGTCTGCTTTTTGTGTTTTAATTTCTTTTTTTTTTGCCAGTGTTTGCACAATGCACCACTTGGTATGAACGTGTTTAGCATTTCTCACCTGGTTTGGATGAAGAACAGCAGCACACACACTGGAGGAGTGGACCACCCAGGTTGTGGACAGGACTCAGACAACTACACATATGAACCAGATGCATTCAATTAATAATACCGTGCATCACACAACTGTGGTAAGTGGTGTTGCACTACAATTAATAGTGAATACCTTACAATAACTACTAAGGTAGGAGATATCATCTCACCAATCCTGTAGCAGCAAGTGTTAAGTATAGGTGTGGAGTGCAGATGGTCTGGGGTTCTAGTACAGGGTGTGCAAGTTTTGTTTTACTCTTGTGAGATTGCAGATTATAGTGATTAATTGCAACATAGACAACTGTTTAAATTCTAAACCTTGCTGTAATAGCTGTAAATGTAAGAGAACCATATATATGGTACATTTGACTAGCCCATTCATACAAGTGCCAGTATACCTAATAAGCTAAAATTTCCATTGTTCACCACTGTTGAGCATCGCTTACTATTGCACAAATATGGTACGCACCACTGCTCACCCTTGCCTACCATGTTTGATGTGATGGTAAGCAGTGTGCAACATTTTTAAATGTTGCAAAACCAAAATCTGCACACTCTCAGTAAGCAACAGGCCTATCCTCTGGGCAGAACTACCTGAGGGGCTGGGTAGTGCAGTGGCGACAGAGGGAGTGTTACCAGGTGTGGTGCCAAATGTGCTAGAGATCGGTGCTGCATTCATCTGGAGTGGGGGCAGGTGGAACCTGTTGGAGAGTCATACCCCACTGTGTTGTGGAACAAACAAAAAAAAATAGCACACAAAAAAATAACAATAATAGTAATAATAGTAATAATAATAATAATAATAATAATAATAATAATAATAAACACGACAAAATATAGAAAATGGTTGGGCTGAGAGAAAAAAGGGAGAACATTAATAACTTCATATGTGATACACAAAGTATTTATACAAGTAATTGACTCTATTCTATTCCCTATCACCTTTGCTTTTAATGGTATAAACTCCTGACAAATACCTTTGTTTACTGTTAAACTTACTCAGCTCCTAACAGATTCACAGAATACTACAGATTGCAGTAAGCAATCCTTGATGTCTGCATACATTGCACATATGCATGGTCCAAACATACTGACTGCAATTTACAGAAAGCCAGTAGTGTCACTGCTTTATAGCTCTGATGCTACATTGCAGTACTGATGAAACCTTAACAGCACAGTAGATTTGGGAAGTGTGGATTTTGAAGGCATGACCTATGACTACTTTTTAATAATGAACTGCTGTTTTGTCCTCCAGAGTAATGCATGCATACTTCCCTATTACAGTTAAGAAATGAATACTCAGTTTGCTACAACTGTATAATTAACCAATAAATGTATCATTACGTTTAATGCTAAAATAACACTAGTCTGTGATGGCTGTGGAAAAAACAGAACAGATCAGAAGACTTTTAAGCATACCAATCCTGACTATGTCTGGCTTTTATCTCTGACAAGTAATCTCTATAAGTGATGCTTACACTTGTGTGGGGTGCCCCCAGTCTTACCTTCTTCAATCCAGTGGTCGAGGGTATTCTTCATCCTCATTCTGAGGTCTCTGTTATAATTCCTACATTGTTTATCAGTGCAGAAGATACTGGTAGCACTGGTAAGAGCCCAGGCCAGACTATTCCTTGCTACTGCCTTGAAATATGAGCCACAATAGTCCCTCTGCAACACCCTGCGTGCATGTTCATTCACTAGGAGTCCAACAAACACTTTGGACTCCTGAACACTCCATATTTGAGCTAAGAATCTCAAAAGCTCTCCATGAATGCCAGCCATGCCTATCACAGATCAAGACAACTGTAGAATGATGTTTTCCCACAAATTGCAGGTATCACGCTTACAGGGAGTGCGCACTTTCTGGATTGGCAGCATTGGAAAGTGTTGCGTTCTGTTTACCATCATGCACACATGTTGCATGAGAGTGCATGCTGCTGGGAAATGTGTTTGTGTGTTAGCCAATAGTATTAACTGAATGTATCCAGTGTATGTATCTGGCTATCTGGGTCCTGTCTGCTACCTGGGTGGCCCATTCATCCGGCCTGTGCAGTGCCACTGTACATGCAAAAAAATGCACATAGCCAAAGCCATTTGTACTAAGTGACACATCACACAAACAGTGGACCCTCAAAAATCAAAAAGGGAAAAAAAAGTATAAAACATGGAGAATTAGCTAAAATGCAGAAAATCAACATATGACATACAAACTATTAGTACACATGAGATATGACTACCTAGGCCTGGATCCCAACTCTCAATGCAATGCACTGTGCAAAAGAGGAGGGGGGACTTATTCATCTTTGCCACACAAACACCTTTGTAGCAAATACATGACACAATTCCTCACACAACCAAGTACAGCTGAATGTAGAGTGATATCAAGGCATGACCTGTTATTTTCAAATGTATTTGATGTAATATATGTGGATGTAGTGCAGTTAGTGATCACACAACCTGCTATGATTATTCCATGCAAAATATGCATCTGTATCCTACCTGTCTGTGTTTCTTGCTCATTCATCAGTTATCTGACCAGTACTCATGCAGTGTGCAAGCTGGTCTATATAATTTACCTGAAAACGTGTAAGGATATTCACTGGGAACAATATTATATTCAGTTGCTATCAAAATAATGGAAGGTTGGATGTCACAAACAAGCATAGGCTGCCATTCTGGGTGTGAGGAGAAAAGGTGGGTTCTCGTCATGGAACATGCAAGGCTATAATGTTCTTTCTAGGGGGTAGAGCCAGGCTGAGCTACTGTTATGGCAAAAACAAGGCTATGTTGCTCTTGTTAGTCTCCTTGTTTTGCATCCTGACGAATTGATCTTGTGAGGGTGGTGAAGCTGGAAACTGCTATGTGTCTCATTACTTTCAAATTTCTCTGTTATGATTTCCCATTTCAAATGTATGGTGCTAAATTGATCATAATTACTTTGGGGAGGTATCAATGTATGCGTCTTTGAGGCCTGAGGCCTACTTCTTGATAATAGATACATACAAGTCAAATAACTCTCTGCTGTCACATGTGACATTCATTTCTGTACAACTCTCCCACCTCATAGTTGCTTACTGTATCAAGTGATGAAATATAAGGACATGTCATAATATTGCCATGCAATACAGTACATCTTCAGGACATACCTAGTAAATACACCAGCTGACACAGTATTAGTTCAGGGCTGATTGTGATGCAAGTAGTACACAGTCAATACTAGGGGAGATAAAGGCTGTAGCTCTGAGTTGAGGCCAGCAGAGGTTGCAGAGTTTCTGTATTGTGTCCCTGTCCACCCTGTAGCACCGTACAATTTCCATGCCATGTATGTTGTGATAAGTTAAATGTGGCCTGAAACCTCTTCTCTGTCTTGGCCTAGGCCTATTGGCAGCAGCAGTATTTCCTGCATCCTGTAGCACATACAAATGAAATTAAACAGCAGCAGCAGCTCCTGCCATTCTGTCTGTGTAGACCTCCAGTGTGTGTACTCCACTACTTTTGAAATCCACAGGAAAAACCAGCATGGAGTCTAAGTGGTTGCTTTATCACTTATTGAATAGCTCCAACAGATTGGTTGATTAGAATGCAATACAGCTGCTTATGCTGTAATTAACATCTCTGAAACACAGCCTAGACAGATACAATCGATTAATAATCTACTCCATTTTAAAAAGGCAAATGTGCAGCTAGCCAAACTGATGGTGAGGATACTTGCTACATGTTCAGTAAAGCAAAATATTTCCCAAGCTATGTTTACAGAGGAGTATTGAATTCCAGCAGGTATGCTGTCATTTTTTTACCTAGGTAATGGATATGCTGAAATATATGAAAGAATAATGTGAAGCAAAGTCTTTTACACTGTTATCTATATTCATTACTTAGAAGTGTACTGATGGCATGACCATGTTTGTCAAGCCATTTCAGAGGTACAAATGATTGACAATATATGAAAATAGTAAGTTGTGTGTTACATATGTACACACATTTCAGGCACAGGTCCTTTGAATATTTGTTTAGCATTTCACGTGTGTTTTATTAGCAAAATGGTTCATGTGCCTGTTCTTTAGTGGGTGGGGAGAGCAAAGAGAAGTTCCTGTTATGTCACAAACTAGAATGGACTATTCTCTTGGGTAGAACAGATGAGTTACTGCTATGGCGCATACAAGGATATGTTGGCCTTGTTACTCTCCTTGTTTTGCATCCTGCTTGTTTTTAGTGTTTGAAATATGCGCATGTGTTATGTTTTTTCCACTGGTTATGATTCATTGCCTACCTTAACTGTTTTATCTGGTAACAGTTACTTTGTAGTTATGTGATGTTTATGTGTATTATCATTCTGTTGTGTTTTAGGATGGAAAATGTCATTGCGGTACAGACCTCCCCCCCTTCTGTGAGGCAGTCATAGTGGATGCACTCCATCAACATGGCACTTTTCTTCTTGGAAGAGGTCATCCTTATATGCCAGAGATGCTGTGAATATGTCAGCAAATCATTGCTAACATAAATGCTATGGGGGGGCCATGGCCATACTTATAAGCAGGTGTGCCACAGGGCCCCTGACATGCTCACATCTGCACAGAGGTGTGCAGCTGCTGTTGCCTGAGACCAGAGGGTAACTGGGGTAGGCTTGCTGCAGAAACACCTCTCAGCCCAATGAGAAATTCCTGCAAAATCTTCTGTAACAGGACAACTCACAGCAGAGTGGCCCAACATATGTCACTGATGGGGGTGTACCTTCTTCTCAGTCCCAGGAAGAGCTTCCAGGTAGCCTTTGTTATATAACCAGTTCAGTACTGTTGTATAGTAAAAAAAATGAAATAAAATTTACTTCTATGTCATGTTTTTTTTTTTTTTATGGAGGTTTGAATATTAGTACAGTGATAAGCTCAGGTTGGAGTTGTCAACCACGTTCTTGTTAAAGTAACACGTCATACTGATTGAAAGGAGTACAAGTAGTACCTCCTGTTTTGCTGTTAAATATGATGATGTTGGCCTTACCTCTTGCTTAATTTATTTCAAGACCATTAGGAATCCAGCAGTGTAGGCCTCCAGCAGATGGTAAGCCAAATCAAGTTATTTCAGTACTGAAAATCAATTTCTAGAAATATAATGTGTCATTGTAGGCCTGTTGTGTGTACTGCTTTACCTTCTGTGATAGTGGTAGTGTTGTTAGTTGTTTAGCATATATTATAGCACAGTAGTGGAGGTATTAATGTATGTCTGTGTTTCTCCCTTTTTATCACAGGTGATCATAGGATCATAGGAAGTTACTAAGTGACTGGCCCTGAGGCCCTTATAAACCTAGCCAAGAGTTTAGCCCATGTTTAGACAAGACAGCACCCAAATACCCTGTCCAGCAGAGACACAGGTGGAATCCCAGGGGTGTATTTTCTTTTTCCCATCCAATTATCCAGGTTGCACTTAAAAAGGGATAATGAGGTACTTTGCTTGACACGGAGAGGGAGTCTATTCCACAGATGGGGGAGTCTCTGGGACACAAATCTGTCCCACCATCAAGTCCTATTGATATCACAGACCAGGTTGAGTTTGCTCATATGGATTGCTCGAGTGGTGCTTGACTTGCAGATATGCAACAGTCCCATCAACCAGGGTCTGAGATTGCTTTGCATGCCAGACAAAGGTCAACTCTGAAGAGTCTGTAAGAAACTGAGTAGAGGGACAGGACTTTTAGCCTATCTGCATAGGGTAGATGTTTGGTGGCCTGGATTCTCCTGGTGAGGAATCTCTGTGGTCTCCCCAGCTGCTGCATGTGTTTTGCAAGGTACATGCTGAAGGGGGCGTTGTACTCAATAATCGGCTTTATAAGGGAAGAATACAGGGATGTTATGATCTCTTTGTCCCCAGAAGAGATACCCTTTCTAATGAGGTGAGCCATGTAGAAAGCTTTCCATACAACGGAAGCGACATTGTGGCCAAAAGTCAGTTGCTATCAACCTGGGTGCCCAAATCCCTCACTAATGATTATGTACTTAGGATGGTGTTATTAATGTGATAATATGTGGGGACGTCACTCTCCCCAAAGGGGATGATGATGCAGTTTTTGGCATTTAGCTTGAAGCCATGTTTCTGGCACCATTTATTTGGGTGAGACCCTCATGGAGGATGTCCACATCACTTGGGGAATTGATGATTGTGCCCAACTTGCAGTCATCTGCAAACTTGGTCAGCCATAGCCCACTGATTTTGGACTGCACCTCAGAGAAGTATATCCTGAATAACAGAGGTGCCAAGACTGATCCCTGGAGTGCGCCACTCGTTACAGGTCTACTGCTTGAGGTGGCTTCCCTTATTTTGATTAGGTGGATTCTAACAGTGAGCCAGTTTTCTACCCATCTGGTAACACATTGATGCCTAGTTGAGAGAGTTTATCTACTATGTCCAAGTAGGGAATAGTGTCGAAGGCTTTGGCATGGTCAAAGTAGGCGATGTGCACCATCTTCCCCTCATCTGTGTCTTTGATGACTGTCTCAAAGAAGTCAACCAGATTTAACAGACATGACCTCCCCTTGACAAAGCCAAACTGTGTGGGGTCGAGTGTTTGGAGGTCACCAATGCCCCTGTTAATGAGGTCTATGATAGTCCATTCCATTGCCTTGCAGATCAGGCTAGTTAGGCTGATTGTTCTATAATTTCCTGGGATCGGTGGATGCTCCACCTTTGTGTAAAGGGATGACAGTGGCTGTCCTCTACTCGGCTGTGACAAAGTCAGTACTCAGGCTTTGGTTAAATAGGGTGCCTAATGGTGCTGCAAGTTCATGCCTGATTTCAGGTAGGATGCAGCCTAGAATGTTATCAGGTCTCATGGAGGCTGTATTTTTTGCCTTTGAGAGGGCAGTGATGACCTGTTCCCTAGAGATAAGGGGGGGAAAGTACTGGGAATGTCCTGATGGGGGGGCAGAGGGGAGACATTTTCTCTGAATCTGTCAGCCAGTAGGTTGGCTATATCTGCAGCATTTGTGTATGTGGTGTCCTTGACCACCAGTTCTGAACAGATCTGGATGCTTCCTTTAAGATTGCGGACATATGTGAAGAAGACCTTATGATTGTCTCTAGTAGATGTGGTCAATTTGGACTCAAAGTTGGTTTTACAGGATTTCACTAGTGCTCCTATTTGCTTGTTTAGGCTAAGGAGAAATTGCTTCTAATTGGGCACCTCCTCCTTCTTAGTCCTGGACAGCAATTTATTTCCTTTTGTTATATAGTTGATTTATTGCAAATGTCCATCAGACAGGTTTACTCTTTCTTGCGAAGGATGATTTTGTCCTGTCAGGTATTCCTGATTGCATACATCTATATAAATGCTCATATAGGACTTTGGTGTAGATTTGGACATTGGTGCCAGTTCTTACAGTGGGGGAGGGGGCTGTGGAGTTGTATATACTATCTCTCAGGAGGTTGTAATCAGCTTTGGTGTAGATTTTTTATTTGACCCTAGCTAGAGGGCAGTAAGGGGAGATGTTGACTTCAAACGTGACCACTTTATGGTTGGATATTACTAGTGAGGATGATACCGTAGAGGTGCTGCAGTGGTTACTCATGTTGGTTAATACCAAGCCCATGATATTATCACCTGTTGTGTGGATATCGACTAGCTGTTACAAGGCATTTGCATTGATAAAATTGAGGAATCTCTGGGCATTTGGGTTCTGGCATGAGTAGTTTTTCCAATCTATGGTTGGGTAATTAAAGTCACCCAGGATCAGGGTAAAGGGTTAAATCTTGATAGATTTGAAGAGGTCCCGATTGGTGGAGTGGGCATCTTGAGTCAAATTTGGGGGTCTGTAGCTAGTTATAATTTGAATTGGGGTCTTGTCAATGGTTAACTGCATCTGGAGTGTCTCCTGTGCATCATACTGTTTGACCAGCATGGAGATGTGTGTGTCTTTAATATATATTTTAACTCCACCTCCTTTGGCTTTGCTGCCCACATTTTGAGGTCTGAATATATGATAGCATGAGTAACCAGGTAAGACTAGGTGACAGTGGGAGACTGGGCCCTGTCCCACCTGATGTCAGTGTCTTATCAGACACTGATGATGATGATGATGATGATGGTGTCAAAATTGAGGCACAGTCAGGGAGTGCAGAGGTTGAATCTAACACAGAGGTTGACATCCAGCCATCCCCTTCTTTTTTCCAGGACACAGCCCGTAAGCCTATGCCTACCCAGTCCACTGTCCTCATAGATATAAGACAGGTGGAAGATGATGACATTGAGCAGGGAAGTGTGGCTACTGTGGCTTCAGTGCTTGTTGAGTCTGGCTGTAGCCAAAGTGTTGGTGAGGTGCCACACAGGAAGGTCAATAGGGGCACTCAGTGAGGGCCTGCTGCCCCTCCTCCACCTGCTGCAGGTGTCTCTTCCTGTGTCACGCAACATATGTTTACAACTGTCATGGAGGCACATTCAGAAAGGTGCTCCAGACAAATGCTCAGGGTTGCGGATGTGGCCCAATATGACATGCCTGACTGCCTCTACAGTGTCACCGATCCTCTGGATCTGATGAATGACATGTTGGAATTAGGGGTGTCTTTGATGGACTGAGGGGTGTCTTTCATGGAATGAGCAGTGTCTGTGATGGAACATCTGTTGGGAAGGGAACGGCGTCCTCATGGGCGTAGGTCAGCCACAACAGTTGCTGATATCCAACATACGTGGTGGTTCCCAATCATGCTCCCATAGTGGCAGTACTTTTGCTGGTCCATAAAGGAGGGTGCTGTCAACACCTAGATGTGGCAAGCTATGCAGTCATGGTCATGGGCATTCCTGTGAAGGAAGCATGTCCAGCAGACATCAGGCATGCTCAAGTAGCAGCATTCCATCTGACCTTGGGTGTGGAGGTGCCAGTACAACTCTTGGCAGAGCCAGTTCCCGTAGTTGGGGATGACAACGATGAATTGCCACCTCTACCAGGCATGGCTCACACCTGTCACACATACCAAGACATAGAGCTAGCACTGAGCTTGGCTGTGTTCATGCAGACTCTCACACACTACTTTCACATGGAGGACCCCTACATACACACACATGGCCTGCCTGCTTCCCTTTCTCACACACACACACACACACACACACACACACACACACACACACACACACACACACACACACACACACACACACACACACACACACTGACCTTTTGTTTCAGCCTAGGCCTCCAGCCCCCACCAGCACTCTGTGCATGTGATAACTGTGTCATAGCTATGTTTTCTTTCTTTTGGATTCAGGGATACAAAAGTTTTGTGTCTGATCCACAGGGTGCATAGCTACATTAGTGCCTAGTATATCTGCATTTGTGTTGCAGAACTGATAATTGCACCTGTCAGTTATACTTGCCTTGCAAAATGATACAGTGCATAGCATCATCATGACAGTAATTTCTAGTGTTTTCTCTTGTAAGGGTTGTGAAATCAAGAACTGCAATGTATGTCATTACTTTATAGCCGTTCTCTTTAATTTTTCCAGTACATACATATGGTGTACATCATAAGACATGCCATCTCTTTCAGATCTGAGGACTGTATAACAACAGTTTAGTCAAACTCATCAGAACAGTAATAATCTCGTTTGTAGAACCCTCACCAGAGACATGCATCAGATGGACAGACCACAGGGCTTTCTCATCAAGATAACACAGTTTTTATTGAACATGACATGATGTATGTGTGTAGATTAAAAGACATGTTGCTGTCATCTGCCTGGTATTGCATTACATTGTAACTGTTATTCTAAGACTATTACTTTTGGTTTAAGCACCTGGGCTTCAGGCCTGTTGTCTTAAATTAAGAAGACTTGTAGTTCATTCTGGTGGGAGGAGAGGGTAGCCTCTGCCCTTCTGAGCAGGGAATTGCTGGTTGAATGCTTCTTGTGGCTGTTATTCTAAGTTTGTTATAGTTTAAGGACTTGGACTCCAAACCAGTTATTTTCCATTAGGAAGGTCTGTGGTGTAGACACTTGTGGTAGGAGAGGATAGCCTACATCCTTCTAAGCTGGGAATTGCTGGTTGAAGGCTTATTGTGTCTGTTATTCTGAAAGTGTCTTAGTTCTGGTTTAAGCAACTGGGTTCCAGAACACATATTTCACACTAGAAAGGTTTCTTGTCTATACTCTTGTTTGAGTATTCTCATGAATTGCTGTTTTATTTTAACTGTTTGCTCTTCTGTTAAGATTGTGATTTTATGCACTTTGGTTTTCTAGCACTTCTGCATTTTATAGCATTGGTTCAATTCAGGTTTGCTGAATCAAGACTGATATCACTGGAACACTAAAACCATGTCTCTTACATTAAGAAGCCCCTCCCACACCCATGTGGCAGAAATGTGCTGCCACGAACCCATCTGAGTTGGGGATTGCTGGAATAGGGCTCACTGTTGGCCATCCCCTCTGTTTACCTGTTTAAAATAGTTTCATTTCACTTGCATTCTAGCTTTGTGTTTTGGGGTGTTTGCATTCAGTTTACCATAGCTGCTCAAAGCTTCTACTGCTGCCCTGTGAGCAACTCAGTTGTGCTTTGGGAAACATTGGCAATTTTTTGTAACCTTTGCCCTCCATGGAATAGGCACATTTTTAGTCTTACACCAAATCTTGGGCCATGTAGCCCACTCCCCATTACTTACTATAGCATATACCTTACATAACGGACAGACCGTTTTGCACTATTTCTACAGGCAGCCTGATCTACGTGGACATCCTGAGGCAACATGGCAATTGTCTCATGTATACTGACAACCAGTTACTGCTTGAAGCAAACTAATACAACATGCAAGAGTTGCATCTATACTATGAATTTGGATTCAATTTTCTCACATAACAACAAACCAGATATCAGATGTGTTGTCAGCACACAAAATTTAACTCTTGCACAGATGCTCACAGCACATAAACCCATATATGTGAAGGTACTCGCTAGAAACCTCACTAAAGACTGGAGACCTCCCAAGCACAAACCTACTGCACACAGTGCAGACCCAACAGAATCCACTATGCATAATAATACACACACCAGTGTCTCAGCCAATAATCCCCTCAGGTAAAACAGGTCAAAACCAAATGTTATGCTCATAAGTGATGCCATAGTGAGATACACAGATATCTCTCTCACCAGGCTGGCCAAGGAGAAGGTCACAGTCACCTGCCTGTCAAGTGCCAGGGTCTGTCAGATCATGCACGGACTCAAGTCTCTCAACAACAAGTTTTCTTATGACTCTGTCATAATCCATGTTGCAGTGAATGACTGGAGACATACCTCACTGTACTATATGAAGGTGCGTACCTCCTCCATAGTGGTCTTTTTAGGCAATGTCAGAATAACTAAAGCCCCAAAGTAAAAGAATCCACTATAGACAAACTGAAGGTTATGCTGCATAATGCAAGGATTGTAAATCAGAAACTGCACTCACTAGAAGAACTCCTTATCTTGGAAGATGTCCATTTCTGTGCAGTCAGACAGACATGGTTCAAGGCTGCAGAGAGCACCCTGGCCATACAAGGATACAATTCCTTCCATACATTCACACATCAAAACGAGTATGGAAGAACCAAAGGAGGAAGAGTATACATCTACAGTAAAAACAAATACACCATATGACTGGTCAAAGAGTACGAATCAATAGCACTACTCCAAGTCCAACTAACTGTATGTAAAACCCTTTTTCATATCATTGTTAAATACAGATCCCCCACCATGAACCATGAGTACCACTCTGCCTCCTTGAATCTACTTGAATCATGCACTAGACAGCCATACACCCTGGTCATGTGTGATTATCCTTCCACTGATTTTGAGGCATATATGAGCACAAACAGACTCACCCTAAGGTTCCTGGAATTTGCTAATACACATGCGATGTAACAGATATTCTGCACCTCCATCAGGGGCTTGAATTTCCTAGACTTAGTAATGGCCAAAATATTGATTTTCTGCACTAAACCCTATGTGTTGACACTCTTGGTGAGGTCAGATCACAATTCAGCCTTGTTCATATTCACAGTCATATCTGACACCCCCTCAAGAGCAGAAAGGATGAAACATTTTCCAAAGTAAACAATAGGCTCATAACTAATGCAAAAAAGAGTTGCAAACCCCCTGCTAACCTGTCAGCAATGACTGCAATACAGAAGTCTACATAAATGGCCTGTATAAGCAGCTCTACAACTGTATAGAGTCATCTGAATGTGAATGGATCAAAACAGGTTCCTCACAGAAAACAAGCCACCCTGGTGGGCATAAAGCATACATGGGTTATAATCCACAATTTCCTCAGTCAGACACGCTGGTTATGAGGAAAATGACAACTCAAGTTGTACACGGTATTTTAATAACAGCAAGACTCCAAATTCTCAATACAAAACCCCAGATTAAGTGCTTTCTTTCCACAAGGGAACTTCATCAGAATAACACTATCCAAAATTCAAAGAACTTAAAAAGTGTCATCAATTAACATACGCTTCCAGCAACAGGTTGATTGAATAATTACAAATAATTACATATTAAAATGTGGTCTAAAATATCTTAAAATCAAACTCAGTAGAATAATATAAAAAGAAATGAACAATATAACTGAAAAATAAAACTGGACATAAAACTAAACATAAAACTTGCATCTACAAACAACAATACATCTTCCAGCAGGTACCCAGGTATTCTAGGAAAAACAAATTACCAGCCAAAGTTTTACTTTAAGGCTCTCTTACTTAAATCAGGGATAATGGAACAGTGTTCATTTATCCCTGGGGGTGAAAAAGCATCCAGCCTAAGCTGCCACATAAATTCACAAAACTCAAGGCTGTTTTCCCAGTCACCACCTCTCTCAAATTGTTTAACCAGTTCCAACACCCAAAATTTGAAACAGTAATCTACACATACCAGTGTGTGTTTAAAAAACAGAGTATTGGTGTCTTTCTTTCTACTGATTTCATTCATAAAAATGCTCATAGAACCTCTGTTTCAGCTTTCTTTCTGTTTTTCCAGTGTAATATGCAAAACGGATTGAGCAAAATGTCAACTAAATAACTCCCCTTGTCTGGCAGTTATAATAGCCTTTGGCTTTCAAAATCCTACCGGGGTGATGAAAATCAAGTTAATCCGTATCAGCAATGAAAGAACATTGGGGGCACATACCACACTTGTGTGTGCCTCTCCTCCCTGTCCCAATAATACAGCTATTAACCCTTTCAAAAAAAATCTTTAGGTTGCAACCCCTTCTCAAACTAAATTTTACATCTCTGGAAAAAATGTCCAAAGTACAGGGTATACTGGCAAAGATGTCACAGTAAGTCATGATAATATTTTTCATAATGCGGGTGCCTCCATGAAAATCCATCACACTGTATAATTCCCTACCTTGGTGAGGCTCATCACCTCCCACCTGCCTGTCAAGATCCACATCCATTATTAGCAAAGCACCATCCATTGTTCGTGAACAACCCACTGGGATTTCTATGGATAAAATAGGTTTATATTTGACACCCCATCCTTCCAATATTACATCTCTAATGGAACTCACCATAGATTCTGGATACCCTCTTCTAACAAAGAGGTATCCAATGAATTCCAGCTCAGATATTAAATCTGCCTTAAGGGTGGTCATGCGGGAAATCCTAACCATTTGCCCTTTGACAATATTCCTCTTTTGGAAGTAGGGCTGTTCACTTTTAAAATGTAGGTATGAGTTAGAAAAATGTTTTTTCCTATATAACTGGGAAGCATATCTATTCATACTCAATTCCTTCCTAATGTCCATGTCCAAAAAATGCAATTAATTTTCTCCCACATTGGATGTAAATTCCAGAAAATTAGTAGTTTTGTTAATGTAATCTAAACATTTTTAATGGTATCCCATGGGACCTTCCATACAATAAATATATTGTCCAGGTACCGAAAATAGCTTCTAATATACTGGTAGAACAATGAAGTACACACATAATGTTGTTCCCAGTATAAGAGAAGTATACTGGAAAATATGGAGGCACAAGAGGCCCCACCTATCTGCTTGTAATACCCCCCTGGAAAAATATAACATTGCTCTTAAGTACTGACTCCATGTTTTCCAACATGAGTCTAAATTCCAAGGGGGAAAGGAAGTCAAAGTTCACTATAACTTTCTCAAACCAAGCCAACCCAATGTCATAGGGAATGACACTAAACAAATCTCTAATGTCAGTTGTGAGGACAAAATAGTCTGCATTAAATTCTATGTCCGTGAACTTAGGAAGTCCCATGAGTCTATAAGAATGTGGGGGTAAGTGGTGTAGAATGGTTGTGTTTTTGACCCTACTGACATGACAATTGGTCTAAAAGAGGGTGTTTGAACATCTCTGTGTGTCTTAGGGATCCCAAAAATACTTGGAATCACCAGTTTGGGAACCCACATAAAGTCAAAAAGTTGTTTATCTAACACCCCCTGAAACAAGTTGCCTTAAAGGTACATGTCCAAATTCCTGTATGCCAAGTTAATCTCATTTCTAGATACTTCTTGTTATTTTCCATTGCCGTGTAAAATCTCTAGCATTTTACTAGAATATAACCAATCTTCCATCAAAACCATCCCTCCCCCTTGTCAGGATTCATAACCCAGATACTGTTGTTCCTACCTAAATCAAAGACTAACTCTCTTTCTTCTTTGGATAAATTACCAAAGAAATGCCATCCATATTTATGAGAATTAAAGGTTTTCCGAATGTCTCTTTCAACCAGAGACTCAAAGTTATGAAGCGAAGGGTGGGTGGGGGAGGTTAAAAGTACTCTTTTTCTTAAGCTAGTTATTAGCTTCAGGAGAAACGTTACCTCCAAAAAATACCTCTAATGTTAGGTTATGAACAAACAATTTGGTATCTAAAACCAAAGATAAACCCCTTTTGAAATAATTTAAACTGAGTTTTTGATAACTCTACCTCACTGTAATTAAATATGTGAAAATCTTTATAGATAGAAAGGGGTCCATTAACCTCAATAAACTCATTTGAGTAACCTTCGAATTCATCCTTCCTCTGCCTCTCTCAACCCCTGAAAAGAGGTTTGCCTGGTCACTTGTACAAAAGATGGTTGGGTGGATTGGTTCCTGCAACCTTGGTGACCTCCTCACGGGAAAGTGTCATAAAGGGTCCCTCCACACCTCATTCTCAGAATCTACCCTGTGGTTAGGCACACTTTCCACACCACCATTAACTCCACCATCAACAGCATCATAATTCATTCTAGAATTAGGGCTGGGTTGTTTAGGCAAAAAGACAGAGTATGCCTTCCCACTCTGATAATCTTTCTCATCTCATTGTAATTTACTAAGTTTCCTCTTTTTGTTTTTCTCTGTAACTTTGTCAACCTCCTTGAACATATCAAGATATTTCACCCTAAATTCATTCAGCTTTTCTATTTAACTCCACAAAATCCTTGTGGAAATTATCCATTACCATAAAATTGTTTTTAATAATACGTAACACAGCTAGACCACATTCATTGAAAACATCCACAAGCTCATTAAAAAATACAGTTCTTTCAAACACATTATTAGGAAATCTAGCCAGTCTTAAGCCCTTAGGAACATATTTTTTTGTCCAAACATTGTTCCAAAAAACAATTGTCCAGCAGCTGTGCTTTGTGTTTAAGTAATATGTCCTTAAGACAGTGTAAAATACCTTGATAAGACAATTGTTCTTGTGGAGGGGGTCTGTTCTATACTCGACACTCCTCGTAGCAGCCAGGTGTTGAAATCAAAGTCCAAAACCCTTTCATCAACTCCTGGACCAAAATTGTTAGAAATAGGATGATTTCCACATTGTCCTTGTTATCCAGACCAATTCAGATTGCCATGATTAATGTTTTCACATTCCATGACAGTAAATCCTTGGGCACCTTCACTCCCTGCTGCCTGCAAAACCAGAAATGACATCAGATCTCTTGGTAGCATGGAAGAGAGTCCTCCACAGAGTTAGAAACCCCTTCTTCTTGTGAAAACAGTTGAATTAATTTAGTTAATTCTCCGAGAAGTGAACGTTCACTTCCCTTAGATGAAGGAGAACCTCAAAAACCAGATCCAGCCATTTCACCAAAAAAAAAAAAATAAATAAATAAAAAATACAAAGACTGGTAACCACAAGTTGAAAAATAGTGAGAGCAAAACCTAACCTAAATAATTTTTTTTAAAGGGTTAATAGCTGTATTATTGGGACAGGGAGGAGTGGCACACACGTGTGGTATGTGCACCCAATGTTCTTTCATTGCTGATACAGACAAACTTGATTTTCATCACCCTGGTGGAATTTTGAAAGCCAAAGGCTATTTCAACTGCCAGACAAGGGGGTTGTTTATTTGGCATTTTGCTCAATCTGTTTTGCATATTACATTGGCAAAACAGAAAGAAAGCTGAAACAGAGGATCTATGAGCATTTTTATGAAATCAGTTGGAAGAAAGATACCAATGATTTTTTTAAACACACGCTGGTATGTGTAGATTACTGTTTCAAATTTTGGGTGTTGAAACTGTTTAAACAATTTCAGAAAGGTGGTGACTGAGAAAACAGCCTTGAGTTTTGTAAACTTATGTGGCAGCTTAAGCTGGATGCTTGTTTACCGCCAGGGTTAAATGAACAGTGTTCTATTATCCCTGCTTTAAGGAAGAGAGCCTTAAAGTAAAACTTTGGCTGGTAATTTGTTTTTCCTAGAATACGTGGGTAGCTTCTGGAAGATATATTATTTGTAGACACACATTTTATGTTTAGTTTTATGTCCAGTTTTATTTTTCAATTATATTGTTCATTTATTTTTCTATTATTCTATTATTCTACTGAGTTTGATTTTAAGATACCTTAGACCACATTTTAATATGTAATTATTTGTAATTATTAAATCAACCTATTGCTGAAAGTGTATGGCAATTGATGGCACTTTTTAACTGCTTTGAATTTTGGATAGTGTTATTCTGATAAATTTTTTTTTGTGGAATGAAAGCGCTTTATCTGGAGATTTTGTATTGAGAATTTGGAGTCTTACTGTTATTAAAAATAACTTATATAGCTTGAGTTTTCAATTTCCCTTGTAACCAATGTGCCTGTCTGAAGGAATTGTGGATTCTGAGTTTTGGATTTTGCTCTCAGTATTATACATAGGTTCTAAAACAAGTGGGAGAAAGTAATGTCTAGGAACAAGAGGGAACTGACTCAGCAGAGAATGACATCATCCACAGCTTGAACAAGTAAATGAGTTATCTTGAAAAGTCCTCTAAAGCAACATACAAACATAAAGAAGCATTCCTAGCTAAAGATAATCAGGAGGCATTCTTTAGCTATGTCAGAAATCTAAAAGAGTAGGCTGAGATTTGTGCTGATCTAGTAGTGGATGTTACCACTCATACTGACACTGAGGATATTGCCAACCTGCTACCAGACAGTTTGGGACAAATTTCACCCAACCTGTCCTGACTAAACATACCCCAAAGCATATCTGTCACCAGCCTTCCACCTCGTTACCTCCTATGAAACTAAGGTGACATCTGCCTTGGTTCCAGGCCAGTGCCTGGGCCTGCTCTGATAAAATGGTTGTATATGCAATAATCTGATACAGCTGACAACATCAGCATTTTTTGTTGAGCATATGGTGATAATAGTGTCCTGCATGCTGGTGTAAAAAGATTTCTGTAATGTTAAGTAGCATCTATCTCACACACACACACACACACACACACACACACACACACACACACACACACACACACACACACACACACACACACACACACACACACACACACACACACACTTATACACACACACTTTACTGCAGTGAGAATATAACCCCTACTTATCTAAGTATACAGACTACAGAACACAGCAATATAAGCAAGTGCCACAGCACATCTCGGATGTTTACATCCCTGCATATCAACTTATACTGGATAACATCAGCAGGCCATGTGGGAGACAAGAGGTTGGGATGGCTGCATGAAATGGATGTATAGGCTTCTGCAAATATGAAACGACTAACAGGCCATGCCATCAGGAAGTAACTGTAGGATAGCACATCTGCTCTGCTGAGTAGATACACACACACACACACACACACACACACACACACACACACACACACACACACACACACACACAGACACACAACACACACACATGCACCCAGTAGACTGCAGTGAAAACAGTACCACTATCTATGTATACAGACTACAGAATTCAGTACTTTATTCAAGCTCCACGGCACAAGCCTGATCATGTGGCTGCAGGAGAACTTTGGTAAATGACATCAGCAGGCCATGTGGGAAGCAACAGGTTATGAGTCCTGCATAGGCACATAGATTCATAGGTTCATATGAGGTCAGCAGCCTAAATGCAGTACCCTTACTGAGCATAGTTGGATGTTTCAGGTTTTCATAGCAAGGTTGTCAGCACCTCCGACTAGCCCTGACTATGAGGGAGCACACAACATTGTATATTACACTTTGTAGTGTAGTTGATGCATGTGTATAAAAATACTGAGCCCCTAGGGTTGTATTGCTTGTGGTAGACAACACATGTATGCATTGTGAATATATGATGTATGCTGAGAATGTGCCCAGAAAAACTGATCATATGTACAGAAGATTAGCTGAATTAGAACTGTTACCCCCAGAGACAGAGGTGACAACAACGTAAACATGTTGTATAGCCAATTAGATTGAATGAAGTGTGTCATGTAGACACATTTGCAAAATGGAGAGCTATGTATGGGATAATTTATTTTTAGGACAGGAGCTTCTTTTTTTGGAGAGAGAGAGAGAGAGAGAGAGAGAGAGGAATGTTGGGGAAGGGACATAGGTATGTCTAGGGCAGGTAAGTTGGCAAGGTCAGGAAGCAATTGCTAACAGACAGGGCATACAAGACATAGGGACAGTGAAGAACACAAGAGGTGGGTGAACAGCATGGTTGGGGTAAAGCTGTGGACCTCACAAGCCCAAGGACATCAAGCTGGGTGATAGTGAGAATTGCGTCCTTACCCAGTGGACTGTCATCACTGTCACATCACTGTGCTGATGGCTGCAGTGTTTGATGTCTGCATCTCCTTGTGTTATTCTATACAATGATTGAGAGCAGTTTCTCCTTCTGGTGTAGCTGTGTGCCCACAGTGTGGTGCACAATCTTATACACCATCCCCAGCAGTTATTCTCAAGTGATAAACTCACCCCCTTTGCCACTGGTCCCAGAGGGAACAGCAGGCCTGTCATGTGGGGTAGAATTACCTGAGGGGCCAAGTAGTGCAGAGGGAGCAGAACGGTTGCTACCAGGTTGCAGTTCACATGTGCTGGGCCTTGATTCCATAGCCAGAGGAGTCTGAGTAGGTGGAGTCCATGGGTGGGCCTAACCTGCTGTGCTGTGGGGGGATAAAAACAACTCACCCCAAAAAAATAAGGAGTGAAAAAGGGTTGGAGTGAGAGATTGCACAAGTTATCTTATTTGCTTGTTTAGGCTGAGGAGGGTGGTCTTCCAGTTCTCGGTTTTCATGTTTGTATTTGTAGACAGCAGCTTCTTTTGCTTACAGACATGTGTCTGTTCAGGACAAGAAAACAGTGTTCCACAGGCTGCTGTAAAAGATTCAATGCAATGTCCAGCAACAGCTTGCACACGCACCAACCCCCCCCCCATTTAACTGCAGTGAGAATAGAACCCCTGCCTATCTACGAGCATACACTATAGAACACAGTACTTAACACAAGCGCCACAGCATAAGTCTGATTTGCAGCATGTCAGACAGCACATTATAGATGATGACATCAGCAGTGTCTGTTGAAAACAAGATACCAGTCTCCACAGGCTGCTGTAAAAGGCTCACTGTAAAGTCCAGCAACAGCTCATACTTGCGCACCACACACACACACACACACACACACACACACACACACACACACACACACACACACACACACACACACACACACACACTCAATTGACTGAGGTGAGAACAGAACACCCACCTATCTAAGTACACAGACTACAGAACACAGTACTTAATGCATGCACCATTCCACAAGTGTGATTTTGTCATGACTGCAGGTGAACTTATAGTAAATGACATGAGCAGGCCATGTGGGAGACTTGAGGTTGGAAGGCCTGCATGAAATGGATCTGTAGGCTTGTGCAAGTCTCAAAAAACTGGCAAACCATACCACCAGAGAACCAATTGTGCTATGCACACTTCTGCTCATCTGTGTAGACACACACACGAACACACACGCACACACACACACACACACACACACACACACACACACACACACACACACACACTCACACACACTCACACACACACACACACACACACACACACACACACACACACACACACACACACACACACACAGTTGACTGCACTGAGAATATAATCCCTACCTACTAACACTGTACTTAATGCACACGCCTTGGCCTAAGTCTGATTTTGTCATGGCTGCAGGTGAACTGATAGCAGATGACATCGGCATGCAATGTGGGAGACAAGAGGTGGGGAGACCTGCATGAAATAGATGTGTAGGCTTGTACAAGTCTCAAAAAACTGGAAAGCCATGCCATTGAAGAAGTAATTGTGGGATGCACACTTCTGCTCTTCTGTGTAGATGCACGCACACACACACACACACACACACACACACACACACACACACACACACACACACACACACTTGACTGCACTGAGAACAGAACCCCTACCTATCTAAGGACACAGACTACAGAACAAAGTAGTTATCATGTGTCACAGCACAAGTCAGATTTTGACACTGCTGAAGGTGAATTTATAGGAAATTACATCAACAGAACATGTGGCTGACAAGAGGATGGGAGGCCCGCATAGGTACATTGTTTCATGGTGTCAGCTGAAGCTAGTAGCCTAATAGCAGTAGGCTGTTTGGAAGCCTAGCTGTGTAACAACACAAGAACCCTTAATGAGCATACTTGGCTGTTTGAGTTTTGCAGAGCAAGGCTGTGAGCACCACCAAGTGGCGCTGGCCATGAGTGAGTGCACAACATTATGTATACCACTTTGTATTGTGATTGGTATATATATATATATATATATATATATATATATATATATATATATGTGGAAATGGTAATGAGACCAGGGTTGTAGTGCTTTTTTGGGGTGGTTTGGGTGTGGGGGGGACAAATGGATGCATTGTAAATATATGACATATAGTTATATTGTGCCCTTAGTTTGCAATGTTTCCACATGTAGTTTTATGTCACATAAAGGAAATGGACAATAAACTCCAATAATAACATATCTTGTATACAACTTCAAAGCTCAATGAGCATTGGATTTGAGAGATGGTTAACAAAGTGTACACACATGCAAGACAGGCCTGTTTGCATGTAGGGAAGCAGTGTGCAAATCTCACCCTCATTGCTAATCTTTGCTACTATAAGAGCATTAATTGAATGTATCTGTTTTCTACTTTTGGGTGTATGCTTTCTAGGCTATCTGTTTTTTCCCTCTTGCCACAATGTTATGCTTCATGCAAATAAGATATGCTTAGCCAAACTGTTTTTCTGGATGTGGCACACTGGGTAAAAGTGGAATTAAAGGAAAAGAAAGAGGAAAAGATAAAAAAATAAGGGATGCCCACACAATATCTGTAAAAGCACAGTAAAAGTTGATAGTGCACAACATAAATTTCTACATATGTCAGGATCTGAACCCTCACAGCAATATAGCTTCAAAAAAAAAGAAGAATGCCTTAGTCCTCTTTGCCACACAAACAGCTTTGCATCAATGAAATGAATTCACTCTTCACACAACCAACTGCTTCAGAATGTATACTGCTATCAAACCATCAATTTTCTTTGCTATATTTGGACATAGAACAGTTAGTGATCACAAAACCTGTCATAATTATGCTTACAAATATACAGCTCTGTCTTAGCTTTCTGTGTTTCTTGGTTATTAATCAGATATCTAACACATGCTGTGTATAAGCCATTCCATATCATTGGCCTTAATATGTGAAAGGATATTTACTGGGAATAATATATGTAGTCCAGGTTGGATGTCACAAACACGCATGTACTGTTCTTTTGTGGGTAGTACAGAGGAATTACCGTTATGGCAGGAACAAGGGTACACTCCTCTTTTGGGGGGGCAAAGCTCAGTTACTGTTATGACACAAGCAAATCTTTAGTCTGAAACTGCAATGTGTTTCATTACTTTCTATCTTCTGTCTTTATTAATTTACCAGTACAAAGGTATGGTGCTAAGCTGAGGCCATGCAGTGAACATCAGTATCCTTTCATACCTGAGGCTTACTAGTTATTAATGGATGAATATAAGTAAAATAAGTGTCTGATGTCACATGTTAAGGTACTTTCTGTACAAATCCATCAGTGTTTACTTGATTACTGTACCAAGTTAGGAAATACAAAGATATGCCATAATATTATTAAAGAATAAACTCTAGGCTCAGGACTTACCTAGCAAATGCAGCAGTCAAAGCACCTTTACTTCAGGGCTGACACTGTCTGATGCAAGTGGTACAGTCAAATACATGGATAGGTAAAGGTTGTGTGAGTTGCCTGACATCAGCTTTACTGTATCTATGTAAGTAGGAGAAAGGTATTAGGTTCATTGGTGGCCAGTGAATGTGCTATGCATTGTCAATTAGCCAAAGCAAGGACATAATGAGAATGCCTATATCTGCCTACAGGGACAGCAGCTGGGGGGGTCCTCCTCTGAGTCCTTCTCTGATTGTATATGTGGTGACATAGGCATTGGTGGGGGATGTGTGTCCATTCCTCTTCCTGATCCTGCTGCAGCTGTTTCTACAGGATCAGACTATGGAGCATAGCACATACTGTGAATATTTGTGTACATGTGTGTAAATTATACTGCAGGGCTCCACAAGATATATCTAGGCACTGGAAACATGACTTCAGAAGCCCAAACACACACTCTATGATGTATCTAGTTTGAGCATGTGCCTCATCATGGTATTCTTCCATGGGTGTGTGTGGACTTCTGATGGGTGTCATTAGGGATAGTCCCAGAGCATAGCCAGTATCCCCCAACAAATGGCTCGGAGGGATGCCACCCCCTAACAAACATCTGGTACAGCTGTGATGTGTGCCAGATATGGGTGTCATGATAACTGCCAGGGTTGCCAGCACACACATTCAGATAATTCCCTGAGCATTACACATGACTTGGCAGTTGATGGAGTGTTATCCTTTGTGGTTAATGTAGAGTCTACCCTGCTCACCAGGTGGTGCCTTAATGTGTACATGAGTACAATCTATGGCACCCTGTACTTCAGGGTAGTGCACTACACAATAAAACAGTTCCATACTGATGGCCTTCTCTTCAGAACTGCTAGGGAAAATATGTGCTCATTGACATGTATGAGCATAGCATCCCGAAATTGGTAGAGGATGCTGGAGGCTGATGCCTGTGACACACTCATCATGTCCCCAATTGACCTTAGAAAAGTACCAATAGTTATTATTCTAAGGGCTACACATACCTTAGTTTACACTGGGATGAGTTTTCCTCAGTTGACTCTGGCTCTGAGATGAGGTCAGCAGAGGTCACAAAGTTCTTGTAATATGTCCCTGTCCTCCCTGTAGTGCCCTATAATCTCCAGCTTATGTAGCACCTGGAAAGTTAACCTGGGCTTGAACACTCTTCTCCCTCTCGGCTTAGGCCTATTGTCAGCAGCACCGGTAGCATTGGCTTCAGCCTCTAGCAAGTACAGATGTAGAATAGCTGCACCAAATCCTAGCATTGTGTCAGCTAAAATTTCCTTGTCTCTACTCCAATGGTATTGAATGTCTGAGGAAAAAATGGAATGGGGGTTATATGGATGCTTTATACATTGCTGAATAGCTCCATCATGTTGGATTGGTTGATTAACATATAATTCACCTGCGTATGCTATAATTAGCATCTATTAAATACACCTGTTGCTTGCTCATTAGTGAACTATAAGCACCTCCATGCACCTCTGCATACCTCTGCGCACCTTCGCATTAATAAGGTAAGCATAGGCAAAACTGATATTTCTACTGTTTTCATGATATCGCACAAACATGGATCATAAAAACTGAAGGAAAGGTTGCACAGCTTGTAATTGAACATAGGACCATTTATATTCCAGCTCTAACACATACATGTGCTGCCACAGGAATAGTTATATAACAACTGTGAAAAACCTGTCATTCATTCCTCTGTTTCCTGTGGTTGTTCTAAGCTCCTTATCGAGCAAAAAATGGCAAGGTAAAAAAAAAAAAAATTAAACTGGACAGAGACCACACATTTTAACAACCAATTAATGAGGGCAACACAGAACTTGGGAATTGTGCACTGCTTATATGCACTTTCACCCTTCCCAGCCCTACATATTCACCTCTGCAAGTATAACCTGACACACAACCTGATGTCAGCATTCACTGTTGCCATGCATTCAACATGAATACTGTGGAAGTGCCTGCACAAAGTGAACATCCCTACATGGTTACTCTTTTTTGAGATTCAACAATTCTAATGAGTTTTGACCTCATTTGCATCTTCACCGTGCTGACAGCCTGGAATCTACACAGTCAGTAACCATGTAGAAAGGGAAACTGCACAAAAACCCAATGCTGTAACAGAGGAATACATGTTTTAACAAAATGGGACTGTAATCCATCAGCTACATAATTCATATGCTTACATTACAGTGTAATAGTCTTTTTTGTGACATTTAAACAGTTTAGCAACCTGCATTACTTACAAGTATATTCTTCATTTGGGGGTGGGGAAGCAGAGCTGCACTTATGTCATGGTATTAAAAAGCTATTTTTATATTTGTTTCTGTGATTTATTTTAGTATCCACAATGTGTAATTAGATAATAATATGTGTGGCGTTGTATATTAAGGTCAGTTCTGTACAAATGTAAGAAATTTTACTTGCTTTTCCATGCACACTACTTTATTTGGCTGTATTTAGAAAGTTTTGGAATACACGGCCAACACGAACATGGAGTCTACATGGTTGCTTTAGAGATTGTTGAATCACTCCACCATGTTGGTTTACTTCACTAGCATAAAATTCAGCTAAGTATACTGTGATCTGCAGGACATGAAACTTGCTGTGTTTTATGTGTGAGTGCACGCTGCTAAGTGGAGTTTACTAAATCTAAAACTTTTTGGTGCCATATGCACATCAAAATGAATGTGCAAGCTTTATTGAATCCCCCCGTCTGAGTATTTGTCAGTGATGTGGGTCAATGACTCAGTGAACGTCTGTGTATCCCAAGGGCCCATGGTAAGGGTGAGCAGTATCTACCCACATCTATTGACCAATGTGTGCCTGCTATAAAGCCCAGTAGCTCTAGGTAAGGAAGTTGCTGTCAGGCTTGTAACCAGTTGCCAAGAATGATTTACCTTGGATAGTTCTGTTGAGCAGAAAAACTGGGCATAAATCCAATCAATCTTTCAAAAATGAAATTAGTTTCTGCATTGAATATATATATTCACTGATATAATGGCTTGGTAGTGAATGATGTGATGGTGACATAAGAGTAAGGAGGAGACTGGATATTCTATGAAGCAGAAGGGAAGCACGATGAAGCCTCTTCACCTGGAATCCTGAGTTACTTGTCAGAGGGAAGGCAGAGTAGAAATAGTGTGGGAGTCATGGTGAGAGACAGACTATTAAAGGCAGTGACGACTGTCATCCTAATCAATGCAAACAAGATTCAGAGTAAAGATGGAATGGGTTTCATGAGCTTAGTGTGTGCTTCATAGCAGACTTGTGATGGCAAGGAAAAAAGGGCAATCAGGTAGCAGCTATAGTAACTTGTTGATAAAGCTGGATGAAATTAGTTCATCTTGATATTGCAACCATTGGCCAGAAAAGGTTTTAACATCAGCAGATCCTAGGTTGAATATCATGGAAGCTGAATTGAGCAAGGGCACATTGTTTCAAGGAAAAGGTCATCACCCTAGTTCTTTAGGAAGGAGAGGAAATTGGTTCCTCAGAAACAGCATGTATAAAGACAATAGCAACAGGAAGAAGAAAAGCAAGAAGACACTTGTTAAGAGAACAGTCACAGATGCAATGAAAAGGGTGAAAGAAAACCTTCTGCCACCCTCTAAAAGGGATAGCAGCAGATGACACAAAGAATCTCTATCATGTTGCAAAGCAACAATAGAAAGCCAAAGAAGATAGTCGGCAGATGTCATTCATAAGGGATGCAAAGAACAAGGCAGCAGATGTCATTCATAAGGGATGCCAGGAACAATCGGCTCACCATTCCAAGGGGCATAATAGGCAGATGGAAGAAGTACATCTGAATGAAAAAAAATCCAACAAAAACTGTACAGCTGCATGCTTGATTTAGAATGAAAAAGGAATGAAAATTGACTTAGAAGTATTAAGTCAACTAAGGAAAACAAAGTCAGGTAAAGTGACAAACTCAGATGATATTACACAAGATATAATCAAGATGTTGTAGTCTTTAAGGATCTTAACAACAATAATCACAATATGGAGACAGAGAGAAAGAGAGAGAACAAAGGGCAATATAGACATGTTAAACTCATCTCAACCTGAAAGAAGGTGCTGGAAAGGGTGACTGATAAACTAATATGCAGAATAATAGAATGTAATATGAGAGATGAATAATTTGGATTTAGATTAGGATGCAGTAAATCTGACCTGACATTTACAGTGACAGAGATAGGGAAAAGAAGGTGAAGATTATAAAGTAGTCTGTCTCAACATTCCTAAACATAAAGAAAGCATTTATCAAGGTCCCAAGAAAAGCTAATTTGGGCAGCCCTGCAATGGTATGAAATAATGGAAACATTAGTTGAATTACTACAGGCTATGTACAAAGACCAAAAGACACAACTATGAGCATTATGCAGAATAATAAAGTAGCTCCTGTGGTAGAATGCATGAATTATAATTCATCTGTGATCTTACTCCTGTTCATACTGGAGTTGGGCTACATTAACAAAAAAAGGTCAAAGATGAAAGGTCAACAATGCTGCTGTAAGCAGATGATGTGTCAAATAAAGGATATAGTGAACAGGGACTTCAGCAAATGATAGTGACTAGATTGCAAAACAAAAGCACATGAAATGAAACTGAGTATGGATAAGACAGTGGACATTGCAGAAATTGTGTATCAAGATTTTTACAGAATTTGCAGATTTTTTCCTTCATATTTTTGGCTTTTCTCATATAAAAGTTGCAGATTTCTGGCAAATTATTGAGGATTGAAGTCACTAAATAACTATTATTCATCTGAGTTGTAGATGTCATATACTTCAGAAAATCCTGTTATTCTAGAAACTTTCTAAGTTTATAAGAGCAATATTTAAAAACTGTCCCTATTTTTAGGCCTTTGTCCTCCATTATTTTTGGCTTTGTCCAGATTTCTTGTGGTAAGAAGTTGTGAGATAAAAGAAAGCGGACAGTGGAACAGGTAAACTTATGCAAATATCTAGGATGTGTGGTTGAGAAAGGAATTCTGAAAAAGGAAGTCAACTCTTTTCCAGATTAGCAAAATATATGCCCAAAAGGCTTATTGCCTCTTGAAATTGGCTTACATACACTACATTATTATGGCATATTTGACTGATGGTATGCACTTTGAATTTCAAATGCATGGTTCGCCTTAGCACAGTGTGCCAACAGTACACTTTTGGTGGTTTTTTTTCTTTTAATCCCTTGTAGTGCAATTGTGGTGGTGTTAGGTGGTATGGGTGGCCACTCTCAAACACCGGGAGAGCAGAGAATCACTCAGCAAAAGATATGTGTGTGTCTTTTTAACTTTCTCAAATTTATCTTATATTCTTACACCTTATCTGAATGGAAGCAAACCTGTGAAATCTACATCCAAAGTAGATGAAAGTCTTGTTTAGTTCTACATTGAAGAAAAAAAAACAAAGGCTTGACTCACCTTTGAAAATTTCATTCAGAAGGCTGGTACCTTAGCAAAGAGAAAATCAGCTACATTAGTATAAGAGCCACCGTGTCATGGAAGACTAATGCATGTATCATGTGCATATTGGTTAACCGGCAAGTGCCCCCCACCCCCACCCTCCTTGCTGGGAAACCACATCCCTCCTCTTGAAACTATTCAGTTTTGGTCAATAACAGCTTCAACACAAGTACAAGATGAGGACATTGAGATGTTTACCTTATAGGACATCTTACTTGAATACACTGGGACAAATATGGGCACAGTTTCAAAGAAGAGATCAGTGTGTAACGTTCCCTGTAACAGTTCTGTAATTTGCTCAAAAAAAGAAAGATGTGAAGATAAGAGAAAAAAAAAATGCTTGCAGCTTAACTTGTCATGCATCTTAAACATAAGCCCGATGTGTAAGAAGATTCTCCATGGAATACAGGCAGGAATAATCACTAGCACAATACAGACAGAATCCTATCTGTCAAGCCCTTAAGGCAAAACACAAAACCAAACATACTAGTCATATGTGATTCCATTGTGAGACACACAGATGTACCTGTCACTAAACTGGACAAAGAAAAGAATCTATATAAATTATAAAAACAATCGAATCAGTGGTAAACCAGTTCAAAGGAACTTTAATTAACAAGAACACAACACTGAATAAATAAAATAAGTGGTTTCATTTGATTATGATCAAACGTAATCAGATTAAACCGTGTGCCTCCTTTTATAGATTTGAGGGAACACGTAAGAAACAAGTAAATACAAAGCAACCAATCCACTGACTGAATGTATCCCCAAACATAATAATCTTAGAGTCACAACAGCCTGCAACTAATAGTCACATCACATGAGTCAAAGTTAAAATAACAATAACCACACTACAAAGGACATAACAAAATAAACTAAATTCTACATTGTTAAAATCTATCACAAGATCTCAACTTAAAAAAACTCATAATTGACTGGGGGGGGGGGGCAGCCACTACACCCCACTTATATCTAATAAAACTTTCCATGGTCCACCTCTTGGATTCATGAGCACTTGTTGTAATACTGCAAACTTAAACTCATCACCAGGAAACTGGCTAATGTGTTTGTACAAAGCATTGGTGACTTTCCTTCTTGATACTTCATATACATGCTCATAAATTCTTTGGCACAACCTACTTTCAGTTTTGCCAGTGTAAAAACCACAACATTGTATACAATTGGCAATATAAACAATGCCTTGTTTATAACAACTAAAATGGGCTGGAATTGGAATATATTTGTATCCTGCTTGCACATCTGAAACACAGTTCACATAATTGCATTGATAGCATGTACCACATTTAAACATCTTGCCTGGGATCTTATTACTATACAGTCTCTCCAGAATATTGTTAAAGTAAGGGCCTCTTTTGTACACAATGGTAGAGCGAGCACTTAATCGATTGGAGATATCATTATGAGCTGCAATCTATCCCCAATTCTTGATGACCATGTCAGAAATGACTGTACTATTTGAATAATAAGTAGTATCAAAAGGACAAAAGGCATCATTCTTAGTTCATCAGATGGCAGCAACCGGTTAATAGTAGTGTCACTGGTAGAAATACCACCAGTGACCCCATCACCACCATTGACATAAGCCATTGTTTGTCCACTCCTTGCTTGTAGTAAAGGTACAATAAAAAAACAATTTTTAGTTTGTACATGACTTCCTGTTGGATCCTTGAAATAAAGTCAAGAGGATACCCCCTATTTAAAAACATCTGTCAAAGATGATTACATTCATAAATGAAATTCCTGTCATCAGAAACCATTCGTGCGGCCCTAACCATCTGGCCCTAAATAACAGCACGATTTACATGATGGGGCTGGTTGCTGGTGTAATGTAAAAAACTGTTAGAGTGTGCTGGATTCCTACAGATGGTAGGTTTAAGTCCATCAATACAAACATCTTTAGCCAGACACACATCTCAATAAGCAATGGACTGGTATTCAACCATATGTGTAAATTGAACAAAGGAACTGGTACCGTTAATATAATCTATAAATGATGAAATGTCATCTTTTGGACCAGTCTAGGCAACAAACAAATCATCTACATATTGAACATACATAGAAATAGATGAAAAATTGTGGCTAGAAAACAGGAAATGGTATTGCCGATATATCATTATGATGTTAGCATAGAAAGGCCCACAAGCCATCCCCATAGCAACACTTCTTAGTTGCTTGAAAAGTTGCCCTTCAAAATGAATATAGTTGTTAGTTAAAACCAGTTCCATAAGTTGGTTAAAGGTATTGACTTTATTCTGGCTATAATGCATATGCTCAAAAAGAAAATCAGAAAACCACTGCAGCCTGATGTCATGGGGTATACAACTAAACAAGTCTTTAACATCAATGGTAATGAAAACTCCATTAAAGGGGATCAGCTGATTGCACTTGGTCAAAAATTACCAAGAATCCTGAAAAATATGTGGAATACAGAAAACATATTTTAATTGAAGGTCAATAAAATGGGCAATATAACTAGTCTTTGATTGCCCAGAATCTATACTAGGACAAAGAGAGGGGCTGTGGAAGTCCTTATGAATTTTAGAGATACCAAAAATAGTGGGGATTTTGGGAAAATCAGTACTCGTATAGTTGTATTCCAATTGTGAAATTTGCCCTTGTGTCAACACAAGTAATAGTTAATATTCTAATAAGAAACAGGCTTCATTTATAGAGGGTTCAATATATGTATCTTGGTACAAAACTTTACACATACGTTGAAAATAATCAAAATAATCCATAACAATAATCCCCCTACATTTATCAGGCTTCATGAAGCTCAACTGATCAGTGGACTTTAGTTCCTTTAATAAACAGTACTCATTATAAGACAAGTTATAGTGACATAAATTATTATGATTATGATGAGCTAACTTAAACCTGAAATTCATTTCACAAACCTTCTCAGACATTTGCAAGGTGGGTTATAGTTCAGAATTGAAAGTAGTAGGGATTCTTAAAAAGATATTAATATAAGGCAAATTATGTTCATTATTACATTAAAATAAGTGAAGGTTTAAACTGTGTCTATAAAATTTCAAGTCGCATATTGACCTAGTTACATCTGCCTGTTTCTTATTCCGACTTTTCCCAGTTAGGGGTCGCCACACTGGATCACCTGTCCACTCATGATTGGCAGTGGAGTTTGACGGTGTTGAGTTATCAGCCTGGCGCCCAGCCTTACACAGAAGGCACACACATGCATGCACTCACACCTAGGGCCAATTTAGAGTGTCCAATCCACATACAGCATGTCAACATGACCACCAGGAGGATGAGGACATGCAGACTCCGCACAGAAGGCACCCCAGCCGAGGATCGAACCTGAGAACTTCTTGCTGTGAGGCAGCAACGCTAACCGCTGCACCACTGTGGCCGCTCTGCCTGTTTACTGGGAACAAAAGTAAAGCCTCTACTAAACAAATCCACATGGGCAGATGTCAAGTGCACTGCACTACAATTAAATATTTTAAAATCCCCACTGCAATTGTAAATGATGTCATAGTTGAACTGATTCTCTGCTGGAATACTAATGTTTGGCATCATCACTGATGATTGTAGTAACCCGTCCTCTGAAAAGGTCGGAATGTCCTGGAAGCCAGAAGATACAGACTGAAGTTGCTCATCCTTTTGTTCTGTACTCTTTCGGACCTGCATGGAAGAGGTGTATCTAAAGGGGCCTCATCACCACACAAACAATGTGAAGGAGCATCAGCAACTGCTCCTAAAGCTATGTTGTTAAATTGCTTGCCCCTCCTTTGCTGCCCCCTTGGTGGTATAGGATAGGCTTTTCCCTGCGAATATGCTTTCTGGTCCCTTTGAAGTTTTTTATTTTTCCTGGATTGGATAGAGGCACACATTTTGTCAATATCAGTGAAAATACTATCATATTGCATTTTAAAATCATGGAATGCCTCATTCTTTGTAATGAGCTCATCTATCTTTTTAATATCAACATATAATGTGGTTGGAATTATGTTTAATTAATAATTTCATGAGCTCACAGCTATGTCTGTCAAAACTAGCTAACAACTCCTAATGTTATAACAAATGTTGCATCAAGCCAGTGGAGTATTTCCATACAAGCAGGCCTTTAGGCACCTGCTGTAATTTAATGCATTCCCTAAAATAAATATTCTCCTGGTGAAGCTTATGGTACCAGGTAAGTTTTTTATGAAAATCCCACAGGGTATTCTTCATAAGGAATGTTTTATCTGCTTGATAGTTGATAAAAAACAGTATCCCATTAAACCCAAGAGTCCAAATGGAATAGTGAACCATAAGTGGACTGACAGACTTCTAAAGGTTGACTCAACCTCTGCGACTGTTGCTGCCTATGTGGAACAGAGTTATAAAGACCTTGGGTATCATCACCCTGTAATACACCAGGTATTCCATCATAAAGCAAAGAAGAATTGGAACTGACTCATTGCTGTGTAAGCTGCTGCACCAACAATGTTAAATCATATACAAATCCTTGTAATTGAACAAAATCTTGTTGCAAAATAGGTGAATTAGAGTCTGCATTGCTACCTGCAGCCATATAAAACCAATACATACACAAAAAAGAAAGAAAAAATATAAAAATTATAAAAACAAATGACTCAGAGGCAAACCAGTTCAAAGGAACTATAATTAACAAGAACACGGCACTGAATAAGTAAAATTAGTGCTTTCATTTGATTATGATCAAACTTCATCAGATTAAACCAAAATAAGTCATGTGCCTCTTTTATAAATTTGAGGGAACTGTAAGAAACAAGTAAATACAAAGCAACCAAGCCACTTAAAGAATGTATCCTAATACATGATAATCTTAAAGTCACAACAGCCTGCAACTAATAGTTACATCACGTGAGTCAAAGTTAAAATAACAATGACTGCAGTGTAAAGGACATAATAAAACAAACTAAATTCTGCAGTGTTAAAATCTATCTATCAAAAGATCTCAACTTTAAAAAGTTTCTAAATTAAAAAACATAATTGAGACCAGGGGGGTGGTTGCATGCACAAAAGTCTGCCACCACATCTCACATTGCTCTAATAAAACTTATCATGGTTCTCCTCTTGGATTCTTGGGCACCTGCTGTAATACTGCAAACTTAAACTCATGACCTGGAAACTGGCCAATGTGTACAAAGCATTGGTGACTTTCTTCTTTGATATTTCTTATATATACTTATAAATTCTTTGGCACAACCTACGTTCAGTTTTGCCAATGTAAAAACCACAACATTGCATACAATTGGCAATATAAACAATGCCTTGTGTATAACAACTAAAATGGGCTGGAATTGAAAAATATGTGTTTTCTGCTTGCACACCTGAAACACAATTCACATAATTGCATTGACGGCATGTACCACATTTAAACATCTTGTCTGGGGTCTTATGGTCTCTCCAGAATGTTCTTAAAGTTAGGATCTCTTTTGTAGTGTGAGCACCCAATCAATTGGAAATATCATTATCAGCCATAATAAAACTCCAATTTGTGACGACAATGTCAGAAATTGTTGCACTATTTAAATAATAAGCAGTGACAAAAGGACAAAAGGCATCATTCTTATCTGGTTCATCAGATGGTAGCAACCAGTTAATAGTAGTATCACAGGCAGAAATACCACCAGTAGCCCGATCACCACCATTGAAATAAACCGTTGTTTGTCCACTACTCAGTTGTAGTAAAGGTACATAAAAAGCAATTTTTAGTTTGTACATAAGTTCATGTTGGATCATTGAAATAAAGTCCAGAGGATACCACTTATTTAAAAACATCTGTCAAAGATGATTACATTCATAAATGAAATCCCTGTCATTAGAAACCATTCGTGCGGCCCTAACCATATGGCCCTTAATAACCACACAATTTACATGATGGGGATGGCTGCTGGTGTAATGTAAAAAACTGTTAGAGTGTGTTGGCTTCCTACAGATGGTAGGTTTAAGTCCATTAGTACATACATCTTTAGCCAGACACACATCTCAATAAGCAATGGACACTGGTATTCAACCATATGTGTAAAGTGAAGAAAGGAACTGGTGCCATTAATATAATCTATAAATGATGAAATGTCATCTTTTGGACCAGTCTAGGCAATAAGCAAATCATCTAGATAGCAAACATACATAGAAATAGATGAAAAATAGGCCATAATAAACAGGAAATAGTATTCCCAATATGCCATTATGATGCTAGCATAGAGAGGCCCACAAGCCATCCCCATAGCAACACTTCTTAGTTGCTTGAAAAGTTGCCCTTCAAAATAAATATAGTTGTTAGTTAAAACCAGTTCCATAGATTGGTTAAGGGTTTTTACTTTATCCTGGCTATAATGCAAATGCTGACAAAGAAAATCAGAAAACCACTGCAGCCCAGTGTCATGGGGTATGCAACTAAACAAGTCTTTAACATAAATGGTAATAGGAACTTCATCATAAAAGGGTATCAACTGATTGCACTTGGTCAAAAAGTGCCAAGAATCCTGACAAATATGTGGAATATTAAAAACATTGTGTTTTAATATAAGGTCAATACAATGGGTAATATAACCATCCTTTGATTGCCCGGAATCCACAATAGGATGAAGTGGGGGGTTGTGGAGGTTCCTATGGATCTTAGGGATGCCACAAATATTGAGGATTTTGGGAAAATCACTACTGATATAGTTGTATTCCAACAGTGAAATTTGCCCTTGTGTCAACATATCATGTAAGTAATTGTCAGTATTCTTATAAGAAACATGTTCTTCATTTATAGAAGCTTCAATATATGCATCTTGGTACAATACTTTATACATACTGTGAAGACTGGTAGAGATGGATGAAGGCTTTCAGCCTAGCCAAATAGAATTTGATACATAATTCTATAATTTGTAAATATAAACGTAAACTACAGGCTTGTTGTTTTAAATGTAAGGAAATGCTGTTACAAAAATGTGGCAACAGTGCTCTCTACTGACCCAGTAAAAGCATGTAGTTCATAGGTTCATACACTCATAGGTAGGTACTAGGCTGTTGGCCCTAGGGCCTATATAATCCTAGCCAAAAGGTACCCAGGTTTTCGCCCCCCAGGAAAATTATTTTCCTGTGCCACTGTTGAGCAGCCACAGAAGTGATCCCCAGGGTGAATTTCCTATCTCCCATCCAATCATCAAGATTTTTCTTGAAGAGTGCTAATGAGGAGCTTTGTTTGATATAGATAGGTAGTTTGTTCCAGAGTATGGGAAGTCTCTTGGACAGGAATCTATCCCTCGAGCATGTTCTGTTTATTGTGGTGACAAGGTTTAGGTCCCTAGAGCATGTAGCTCAGATGGATTAGGATTTCTTTAAGTGGAGCATGTCCAAAAGCTCTGGGTTTGACATAGCTTTGTGTGTTAGGCAGAGACTGCCTTTGAATAGGCGATATGTGACAGAGTAAAGCTGCAGTTTTTTGAGACGGTCTGCATAGGGCATCTGTTTTGAGGCCAGTAATCCTCTTTGTGAGGTATTTCTGCAGCCTTTCCAGTTGTTGTAGATGTCTTGTGAGGTACATACCAAAAGGGGCGTTGTACTCTATAATGGGTCTAATGAGTGATGAGTACAGGGGAACAATGACCTCTTTTTTCCTGGATGAGAAACCTTTTGTGATGAGGTGTGCCATGTAAAAGGATTTCCTGACTACTGTGGCAATGTGATTATCAAAGGAGAGACTGCTGTCCACATGTGTCCCAATGTCTCTTATCACACTTTTTATGTTAAGTAGACTACCGCCTATGTGGTAGTTCAAGGATACAGAGTTTTTGCCAAAAGTGATGACGATGTACTTTTTGGCATTGAGCTTGAGGCCATGGCTTTGACACCAGGCATCTATCTCAGCAAGGCCCTTTTGTAGGATGTCCACATCTTTTTGAGTTTTGATTATCGCTCCTAGTTTGCAGTCATCTGCAAATTTCATTAGCCAAAGACCTTCTGTTCTAGCCTGTACTTCAGAGAAGTAGATACTGTTAAGAAAATGTATAACTGCAATGTGCAAGCTTAGATGCATTTAGGGTTAAAAAAGAAATTAATACGTTTATTCTGCTTGTTCTGTGTGAAATATGTGCAGCTGCAGGAAACCTAGATAAGAGAACAATTGACGCTTGAAAGTTTACCATGGTCAGCAGAATGTGTATTGAGGCCAGGGTTGTATCTTGACTCCGGGCAAATGTATCATATCAAGAACTAAACTGAAATAATGTATGAAACAAAGGAGGGCTGAAATTAGCCCAAGGCCAGGTTGTTTTTCTCAAACATGTTTTGCAAGACAGCAATTTTCTGACCATGTCAGCAATAAATCTAACAATGTCTTCTTTCCTGACCATGTCAGCAGTTAAACTAACAATATTTTCTTGTGTACATGCAGAGAACTGTATAAGAATAGCATGCTGAACCATGGAAAATCAGACAAACCTTGTACCTACATGCTTTGTCTCCTTGCTGCAAGTAATAAAGGGTGCCTTACTTGAACCTTACGTGCATTGATCTTTGTGCTTTCTTTAACAGATTGGTCCTTCGGACCGGAACCCTCTCTTCACCACGGATCAGATGGCCAGGTGGCTGAAACCATACGGGGAAGAAACCAAATCGGTTCTTCTACAGTATCAAGACCTCCAACTGAATTGTTTTCAAAAGAGGCCAGTCACCTTCTGATCTGCGACTGAATGATTGGTTTTCCGAATCAGCGATCAATCATATGGGCTCAGGTAAGGTGAATCTACTTTTTCTGTTTCAAGATCAGGGATTAGATGTGTATTGTTTCTGACAGATTGTATTTTCTTGACAGTCAGGGATAGAAAAAAGGTACAGTCTTGTCATAGATCAGGTGAAACAGATCAGTAGGCTTTAGACAGTCATTCTGAAGAGATTATAACAAAATCCGTGGTACACGTAAAAATTTGAAGGCATCAGATAATATTTTCTGTACAGTCTACGTAGCAAACAAAAATAGGGAAAAATGGGTAATAATTGTACAAAGACACCCGGAAATCCACCATTAACTGAAGATGCAAAATATATGCAGTCACAGCGCACAGACAACATTAAATACTTTTTAAAATGGGTTATTAAGTATGAATTTGACGGAAAATTAGAAAAATCCTCACTTATCAAACTTATCAAACAACTCAAAACTGATTCTAAAGGTCAAGTAAAAAAGCAATGACAGTTAGGAATTCCTCAGGCACACAGGTGGCTGGAGGAAGCAAACCGCAGAAACCAAAAGAACAAAGATTTGAAGGCAATGTTTTTAGATAAGGAAGATAATAACTTGGTAATGGCATCAGCACCTCCGCCTCCCCCTCCTTTACCAGAATACGGAGCGAGTGGACAGGTTGATCCACCCCCATTATATCCTATGCTCACTGGAGACAGGGACAGCTTAAAACTGAAATTAACTAAAGTTAGGGATCCCATCGGAACTAGGTCCCAAACAAAGGCAAATAATCAAGAAGAAGGCTCTGAATTATGGCAGGTAACTAGGGATATATGACCTGTAGAAGAAGAAACATGCCCACTCATAGAAGTTCCGAACCCTCAAGCAGGACAGGAAGATCAGACTCCAACTATCCTAGTGTATAGACCTTGGACTCCGGAAGGCATCCGGAAAGCTACAGAAGGGATTCCCCATCCAAAACTTAATTTCAGAAAATTTTCAGAAGATTTACAAGGAATGAGGCTGAGTTATAACTTGAATGGGGAAGAGATAGAAAAAGTAGTTTGACAGATTGTAGGACCAGATTGGTATATGATTTGTGGCAACTGGAATCCTCGTGACGCTGCACAAAAACCCCTCCTACATAGCAGCGCAGAATTAGACACTAGAGTGAAGGGACTTGCAGACCGTATCTCTGAGAAATGGAAACCTAGGGCAGACTGGACTTGCATTAATCAATGTGTCCAGCAGGATGGTGAATCAGTTGACCAATATTTTGCTAGACTGTTAGAATGTTTTAACAACCACTGTGGAAAGCAGGTTCCTGAAGATCAAAAACAAGATTCCCCATATGAACAGCAGCTGAAGAATGCATTTTTAAAAGGTAGTAGTACACCTATAAGCAGTTTCATTACAAAACACATGGTCGACCATCGAACGAGCAGATTACACTCACTACTTGAATATGCTAGACATGCTGAGAGGCATTTTAATAGCAAAAAGAAAAAGAAGGCTCTGGTATTTTCCATAGAAGACGGAGCAGAAGTTTATGTAGTACACCCTGGGAAAAAGGGCAGGAAAAACACACAGGGAGGTAAGCAGTCTGATCAGTGATCAGAAGACTTTGAAGGACGTAAGAAAAGGGGAGAATGTTTTAAATGTGGTAAAAAGAGACATTTAGCGAGGGATTGCAGGAAAAATAAGAAGGCTGCAATGGAAGACAAGGAAGGTGAGGAATGACTGTATGAGAGTCAGGAATCACTAGAAGAAACCGGTACAGAAAGGACAAACAAGGATGTGAAAATGGAAATAGAGGAAGTACAGGAAATTAATGATGATACAGAAGACGATGAAGTACTAGACTAGGCTTTATTGAGCTTGGAGCTCTATTTAGCAGATACAAAACCAGACGTTACACGTTTGGTAGAAGGCAGTGAGGTTAAATTTTTGTGTGATTCAGGGGCATCACGGACCCTGATACACCCCTCCAAATTACCAGACAATTCAGAGTCATCTGATTACATACTGGTCAAAGCAGCGAATGGACAGTTATACCGGGAGCCCCTCTCCCGCAACATCACCATAACAGATCCTGTTTCAGGATTGACACAAAGAAGTAAGATTGTAGTTTCTGCAATGTGCCCAGTGAATCTCTTGGGCAGGGATCTTATGCAGTTATTTAACATAGCGGTCGTTCCAACTATGCAGGGCATGGAAGCGCAGCAACGAACTGACACCTTTATGGTTCAGTCGTGGAGTGAAATGTTTTAATGGTACAGTCAGGACCTGGTTACGACTGGTCCAGGGACTGTGACCAAGGAACTGATGAACGTAGCCATCAGTAAGTTTGCCTCCCTGGACATTGATAAACAGCACCTGCTGCATTGCACCCTGTATTTTTGTAACACACCAGGGCCTGATAATGAGTATGAAAAAGAATTATTTAAGCATCGTACAAACAGATTGGTACTAAGAAACTTATACTGGGATGCAGAAGGAAATAGTGTAGCCAGCTGTTCACTGCCCCAGGAGTTTTTGACACTTTATAAATCCAATCGACTACCACATGTAAGCTTAACCAAAAATAAAAACATACGGTGGGCAGACCTAGGGGAGAGAGTTACAAGATGGGAAAAACAAACAGATCTGGAGTTGTCAGAACAGGGAATACAAGTACAAAAATTGAATTGGGTAACTCAAGCCAACCCAGCTGTACATTTGCAGTCTCGTGAAGATAGCTGATGGGTACTCCTGTTGACGGAAGAAGAAAATACCTTGTGGGGTATACCAGAGACCCTATGGTCAACAGGGAAATCAGATGTAGGACTTATCCGTACGGCAGGACCAGTTAGTATCACACCAAAGTCAGCGTTTAGACCGCAAAAGAGACAGTATCCCTTAAGAAAAGATGCAGAGGCAGGAATAAAACCTATCATAGCAGCAATGCTTAAGGGAGGGGTGCTAGTGGAATGTCCCGATTCCCCGTGTAATACACCTTTATTTCCAGTTAAAAAAGCCAGTGGAGAGTGGCGTATGGTCCAGGATTTACAAGCTGTAAATGATGCCGTAATACCAAGGGCACCTATAGTGCCAGATCCACACACCCTATTAAATTATTTAAAACCTGAGCATAAGTATTTTTCTGTGGTAGATATCAGTAATGCATTCTTTTCAATACCAATACACCCAGATAGCCAGTATTGGTTTGCATTCACATTTCAGGGAAAAATATACACATACACGCGACTGCCAGAGGGATATTGTGAAAGCCCTACAATATTCTCGCAAGAAATGTCAAGCAACTTGGCAAGGTTTAATCCACCGAGGGGTAGTCAGGTCTTACTTTATGTTGATGACATTTTGTTAGCAGCCCCCACCCTGCAGGATTGTAGGGAAGATACCGTAGCACTTCTACGATTCTTAGCTGCGGAGGGACATAAAGTAAACAAGGACAAACTACAGCTGTGGAAAAGACAGGTAAAGTACCTGGGATATGTAATATCCAAGGGAGGTAGAACTTTAGATGAGGACAGGAAGGTGGCAATTTTACAGGCACCAAAGCCCTCCACCAAGAAGGAAATTATGTCCTTCTTCGGAACGACTAATTTTTTTCGGAGCTGGATTCCAAACTATGCTTTGGAATCTGCGCCTTTAACTGACCTTATTTACAAGACACCTATGGCAGTGCAGGACTTGTTACAGTGGACAATGGAGGCAGAATCTGCTTTCTGTAAGCTGAAACAGTTAATAGCCTCCTCTCTAGTTTTGGGATTGCCAAACTATCATAAACGTTTTTTTCCAGACTGTAGATCGCAAGCAGGGTTATATGACATCAGTACTAACACAACAACATGGGGATAAGCAGCCTCCCATAGCTTACTATTCATCACAATTAGACCCAGTAGCATGATCTTTGCCACACTGTGTACAGGCAGTAGTTGCGGCAGCAATGGCAGTGCAGGCTTCGGCTTCAGTAGTCTTGTTTCACCCACTCACTCTAAGGATACCTCATGCAGTCGTGATTATTTTATTACAAGAAAAAGTAGCATATCTCTCTCCTGCATGACCATATTGTTGAGCCAACCTCATATGACAATTGAACAATGTATGACCTTAAACCCTTCTACCCTGCTCCCAACTCCTGCAGACAGCACACCACATCGCTGCCTGCAAATAATCGAGCAGAAGACATTACCTAGGAAAGACCTCACGGATGTCCCCTTGGATAATGCCAAGGTGACATACTACATGGATGGCTCGTGCAAAAGGGGCCCTGCAGGACAGAACCTAGTAGGATATGCAGTAGTCTCTGATACTGAAGTTATAGAAGCAAAATCTTTACCGATCATTTATCTGCACAGGCAGCAGAATTGATTGCTCTGACACGAGCATGTACTTTAGCAAAGAATAAGTATGTAAACATCTTCACTGATAGTCAATATGCTTTTTCCACTGTACATGTGTTTGCACAATAGTGGAAAAACCGTGGAATGATAACATCTACTGGCAAACCTATAAATCATGAGCAGCTTATTTTAGATCTCTTAGAATCCATTCAATTGCCTCAAAGCGTAGCTATTTGCAAATGTACAGCTCATACTAAACAACAGGACATCATTTCAAAAGGTAATGCGAGAGCTGACGCAGCTGCAAAACAGGCAGCTACAGAGGTATTCCTTCTAGACAAGGAATTACAACCCTCTGAATCCTTGAATTTAGATATGTTAAAAACAATGCAGACACTCACTATGCAAGCAGAAAAACAGCGATGGATCAGATGAGGAGCAATCCTCGAGAAGGGGCTGTACATCTCTAAGGAGGGAAAACCAATACTACCCTCTAACTTGTTCCGCTATGCGGCATTGTTGAGCCATGGGCAGTGCCATGTCTCAACAGGGGGAATGGTACAGCTGGTGAACCAGGTGTTCACAACGTACGGATTTACAAACTATTCTAAAACATTTGTTTAATGTGTCAAATCTGTAACAAACACCATGCACAGGGGGCGATAAAAGCCTAAGCAAGGGAGTTTTCCCACACCACCATATCCGTTTCACACTATCTGTATGGATTTTATAGAACTGAACAAATGTGAAAACAAGAAGTACTGCCTTATCATTATAGATATGTTCTCCAGGTGGGAGGAAGCTTTTCCAACCAAAAATCCGGATGCAGCTACAGTAGCAAAGGTACTTGTTAAGGACATTATTCCTAGGTTTGGCATTCCGGAGAGAATATATAGTGAAAACAGTACGCACTTTGTAAATCAAACCATACAGCAGCTGAGTAAGTTTTTTGGTATTTCTCTCAAAAATCATTGTGCATATCATCCGCAGTCTGCAGGGCTGGTTGAAAGGCATAATGGCATGCTGAAAAGCAAACTAAGGAAATTGATAGCTGAGACAGGAAAAACCAGGCTATACTGTTTACCTTTAGCATTGTTGACCATGAGAACTGTCCCTACAGCAAAACGACTGACTCCTTTTGAAAAGCTGTATGGAAGGGCTTATTACACACCCCAGTGTAAACCCCTCATGTCATCAGACCAGGAAGCTGATTTTACACTAGCTGAATATATGAAAAAGTTGTTGAGTTCTAAATATCTGTTGCAGTTTAATTCTGTTTCAGGTCAGAAGCAAGCCGAAACCTCGGAAGTGACAGTGACGCCAGGAGACTGGGTGTGGATTAAAATTGTGAAGAGAAAAAACTGGGCGTCACCTAAGTGGGAAGGTCCCTACCAGGTACTTCTGTCAAAACCAACTGCAGTTAGGATCGCAGAGCAGGCTTCGTGGATCCATCTGACACACTGCAAGCTAGTAAAAGACTTCGAGTTGGGTAAAGATCTTACCTCTCCACCGGGACCCTAAGCACAAAGTCTGGCTACAAAGGGGGGTCAGATCAATAGGAACTGGCTCATCTCAACCCCAGTGAAGCAACCATCGGTGCTGAAGGTCCTATTAGGGAAGAGAGTAAGATCAACAGAACCCAAAATGAAGACTGATTTCCATCCCTTTGGGAGGAATGGAGAAGATAAGGGCAATATGGAGCAACCATTCCCGCAGAAATATTGCACGACTATCCTGTTGACTGTATTAGTAATAATAATCTTTTTATTGTGGCCATTTCTCTTCTCAGCCACACAAGTAGAACGAAGTAAACGTGCAAAGTGGCACCCAAATTTCAATACTTATCAGGTTATTAAGCACGCTTATGCAGACACCCTCAATATCTCCAATTGCTGGGTCTGTGCAGCTATTCCTACTGCACATGGAGGAATACCCTTAATACAGATTCCCTTAAATATGAATCAAACCTGGCAAGCACTACTGAAGGATGCAGTGAATGTGACATAGATTAAAAGAGTGACCCTATTTTTATCCAAGGCAAAAAGAGGAACAGTATGCTTTCAAAACTACAGAAAAACAGAAGTTGGAAATAGCACCTGTAATATGACAGTGATACATCACTGTACCAGGAATTCCTGCACCACGACAAATGAAGGCCAGCAATTACAGGTTGGCAATAGCAATGACTTTACTGAAAGGAAGAAAACGGTTGATGAAAATCAAATTGTGTATAGTAAATTGTTCTGGGCTATGACCAAACAAAAGCCCGGTAACTATGAAATCGGCAACATTTCAGTCACAATTCCTGACTGCTACTTCATGTGTGGTGATAGAGCATATAAATGGCTACCAGCAACTAGTCTGGAAGATGTTTTCTGGCATATCTGATTCCAGCAATACGACATGTATCGACACTACCCCAGGGGAAAATTCAAAATGTTCGAGAAATCAAGATACCCGCTAATCCGGTGGGACAAGTTGATGCATCCTGGATATATCACCATGATCTAGCCCATGTGAGTGACAAAGGACTGTCACACATGGATTTAACTTGTCACTGGTCTGAAGTTGGATTTGGAGTCTGCTACTTTCACAGTGTGGGTTCTGTCAGTGAGCCAGTTGGCAACCCATCTTATGACATAAGGATTTATACCTTGTTTAGTGAGTTTATTTATAATTCTAGAGTGGGGGGATGGTGTTGAAAGCCTTGGTGAGATCTAGATAGGCTGTATGAACCACCTTCCCCTCATCTACGGCTTTGGTGACCGCTTCAAAAAAGTCTATCAGGTTTAGGAGACATGATATGCCTTTTACAAAACAGAACTGGTTGGCGTCCTGAATTTGGAGATTACCAATGTCATTGTTTAGAAGTTCCATGATGATACATTCCATAGCCTTGCAGACCAGGCTTGTCAGGCTAATGGGGTGGTAGTTTCTGAGGTCCATGTTGGCTCCCCCTTTGTGGAGTGGGATAACCATCACTGTGCACCATTCAGTGGGCACATAGCCTGAGGTGAGGCAATAATTGAACATGGTACTTAGGTGGGGTGCCAGTTCATTCTGTAGTTCATGTAGAACACAGCCTGGGATGTTGTCTGGACCCATGGATGCTGTATTCTTGGCTTTGGAGAGTGTGTTTTTTACCTGTTCAGCCATGATTACAGGAACCTTGCATTCTTCCGGTATAGAAATGGGCCTTTTAGGGGATGAAAGGGGGGTAAAGTTAGCACTTAACCTATCTGCCAGGATGTTGGCAATATCAGTTGGTTCTGTATATTTAGTGCCATTGTGCTGTAACTCAGAGCAGATCTGAGTGTTGCCATTGAGATTCTTGACATAGCTATAGAATGCTTTGTGGTTGTCTTTAGAGTCAGTGGAGATTTTGTTTTCGTAACTAGCTTTGGAGGATTTTATGAGGGATCTCAGCTTCTTACTGAGGCTGAACAGGGAGTTCCTCCAATCATGGGATTTTACTCTTTTTTGCAACAGTTTCTGTCTTCTGTTGTAGAATTTGTTTATGGCTGGGCACCACCAGATTGGCTTCCTTTTTGTGGAGGATAGCATCATGGTTCTGTTAGGGATTGCACGATCCATGCACTCATGTAAGTGCTTATAAAGTGCATTTGTGTAGGATTCAGCAGTCATACCTCTATTGTGTGTCAGCATGGGTGTCATGAAGTTTGCCACTTCTGTCTTAAGAAGCGTGAAGTTGGTTTTGAAGAAATTTTTTATGTTGGTTTCCATAATGGGGGTGGGGAGGGATTTGGATGTCTAGGGTGATTAGCTTGTGGTCGGATCTGACCAACAAGGAGTTGACCTCTGGTGTGGAGCACCGGTTGCCCATGCTGGTAATAACCAGGTCTAGGATATTGCTGCCCCTGGTGGGGATGCAGATAAGTTGATCCAAGTCATTGGAATTTATGAATTCCAGAAAATGTTGAGCACAAGAGTTGGTACATGAGTAATTTTCCCAGTTAATGGTGGGGTAGCTGAAATCCCCCAATATTAGGGTGTTAGGTTGTACCCTAATATTTTTCAGTGTATCAAGAAATGAGAAGTGGGAATCTTGGAGAATGGTGGGGGATCTGTAGCAAGCTACAATTTGGATTGCGATCTTGCCCAGCGTTAGTTGTACTTGGATAATCTCGGATGCATTATGCTGAGCAATTAGCCTGGAGGAGTGGATATCCTTAATGAATATGGAAGCGCGTCTGCCTTTAATGTTTTGGTCCATGTTAGGTGGCCAAAAGGTGTGGTGTGAATTATAGCCTGGTAATGAAGGGGTACTCTCTGGAGCCTTGAACCAGGTTTCTGTCACTGCACAGATGTTGATGTTCTTCATTTTAAGGAGTGCATTGAGTGAGTGCATTTGAGGTTTAAACTTCTAGCATTGAGTAGCAATCCCCTCAGATTCTGCTTGCTTGTACCTGTTATGGTGGTGAATTTGTCATTTGAACCTTGCCTAAAAAAGACACTATAGGGGTGGCTAGAGCCTTAGCCAGTATCTGGAATCTCAGGGGCGACAGGTGCAGGCCATCTCTAGCAAAGCATTGTGGTTTGTTGATCATGTCATCCAAGGCAGACAGATACTGGATCCCCTTAGAATGACACCAGATACTTAGCCAATTGCTGAAGTCAATCATTTTGTCCTTGTACTGTGGTATTACTCTGGGTGATGGCAGGATTCTACTCAAGGCTAGGGTCATACCAGTCTGGGCTACAAGATCGGACAGCTCCTTCATGTCCCTTTTCATGTAGTCCAGGGAGGTATGTCTCAGGTCATTCACACCAACATGGACAATGACAGAGTCATATCTGTACTTGTTGTGGAGTGAACTGAGTGCATGCATTATGTGGCGGATCCTGAAAACTGACAGGCAGCTGACAGTAACTTTCTCCTTGTTTAGCCTGGTGAGTGAAACATCAGTGTGCCTGACTATAGACTCACCTATGACTAGAGTGTTGGGTACGGTGTTATGCCTTATGGGCTGTGGTTGAGTGGCACACTGAGTTTGTGGGCTATGTGTCATTTGGGTTGTGTTGGGGGTGGAAGTTGCTTGTTTTTCTGCTATGGAGGTCCCTGTTGCTTGGGCAAGTTTTTACTGAGAGCCTCTGCGAATGTAGGTGTGTGTTTTGTGTTTCTATGTGTGTGTTTTGGTGGTGGAGGTTTTGAGGGACTATGTGATGAGTGTGGTGTAGTGCAAGTGTTTACCTTCTCCTCTTCTTCCTCTTGACTGTCTAGTCCAGTCTTGGGTGAAGAGAGCTTTGCTTCCAGTTTGGCCATATAAGTGCATCACTCACAAGTTATAGTGTTGAGTGGTAGGAGGAGAGGGTTGTCTGTGTACCTGAGGCAATTGCTGCATTGCCCCAAGATGCCCAGATTCATCAGGTAGACAGGAAAAAAACACCGGGAGCTGACACTTAGACATGCCTGGATAGGTGCTTATTTGTTATGTACTCGAAACTGTTTTCCTCTAGACAAGTGAGTAAAGTTGAGTGCTGTAGTCATTTGTAGCTTATTTAGTGATTACGAGTTCTGAAAACCCTTTCAAGGGAACAGTGGTGCCGAATAGTCTAGATGAAGAAATTATTTCTATTGTTTTAACCAAGAGTTAAATTGCTATACTTAAACATGCAAATGTATTTTTATTGCTCTGTTCCTGACCAGCTGCAAGATAACTAAAAGGAGATGTTAAGAATGTAAATGTAGTTAATGTGTCAGCCTGGGAACTCCAGGAAATGTAAAAATATGATGTAATGTTTTATCAGAACTGCAGTTTCAATTTAAACAGTGAGAACCAAAGATTATTAAGCATTTTGATCTTGGATATCTAACTCATCACTGCCTTGCTCTATGTAAGTAAGTTATCTTAGAAGTATGTTTTCTTGTAGAAATAGCTAGGACTATAAAGATTAGACTAAGTGTTTTTCTGTTATGTCAGAACTGTACTACTGAATTATTTTAAGTTTCTGTGTGCTCTCTGAACTCTTGAATAGCACTGTGGTGTAGTAGTATTGTCTTGTGTTTTAATTATTTATTATTAAATATTTTAAAACCTTTTACCTGTAGCTGGTTTGTGTAGAGATAAATAAGCTCTGGAGTACATTGCATATTTATAATTTATTGTACAAAGCCACTCTAATAAGCCTTACACTGTTTAGTCACACTTACCAATTGGCTAATAATATTGCACAGTAATAATTGGACACCCTTTTAAGGGCCTTTGGGTAGCTGATAATTATTAGCTGGTGGTGGCAGTGATTACTACTGTATAGTCTGGGTAAAGGGGCACAGCTGGAGAATCTGTGTCAGCCTTTCCCAGGAGTATATGTGAAGTTGTATAAATACTTATCTCAAAGTGTGTGTGTGTGTGTGTGTGTGTGTGTGTGTGTGTGTGTGTGTGTGTGTGTGTGTGTGTGTGTGTGAGACTGTGTGTGTGTGTGTGTGTGTGTGTGTGTGTGTGTGTGTGTGTGTGTGTGTGTGTGTGTGTGTGTGTGTTTGTGTGTGTGTGTCAGCTACTTGGGCAAGGACATGAAGCACTGGTTGGACCACGAGGGTGCTGGAAGTCAGCTTGCCAGCTAGGCTGAGATCTGGACCCTATAGCTGTGCCAGTGGGGAGTCTTATTGGGGACCTGAGGAGCAAGGGAGCAACCAGCCCCAGACTGACTGTGATCTCTGTGTGCACTTAAGGGAAATTGTACTTTACTGTGTGTATTTATTATACTTTCCTCATATATGAGATGCCCTCTCTGGTGTTAGTGGTGAGGACTGAGGCTCCTTGATTGCTGGGCCAGGGCATGGGCATCACACATATGATCATAATCAAAATCATCCATAACAATAATCCCCCTAACTTTATCAGACTGCATGAATCTCAACTGATCAGTGTACATTAGTCTGTAACATGTTCCCTGTAATGGCACTGTAGTTTGTTCAGGAAAAGTAAGATATGAAGACAGAAAAACAAATACTTGCAGCTTAATTTGTCATGCATCGTAAACATAAGCCCAACGTGTAAGAGGATGCTCCATGGAATATAGGCAGGAAGAATCATTAGCACCATACAGACAGAATCTTATCTGTCAGGCCCTTAAGGCAAAACACAAAAGCAAACATATTAGTCATAAGTGATTCCATTGTGAGACACACAGCTGTCCATCTCACCAGACTGGATGAGTAAAAGGTCATGTTCAGCTGTATGTCAAGAGCCAGGATCCGCCATATCACACATGCACTCAAGTCTCTCAACAACTGATACTGTTATGACTCCATCATAGACCATGTTATTGTGAAGAGCTTGAGACATATTTCTCTGGACTATGTGACAAGAGACATGACTGAGCTCTCGGGCTATGTGTCTCAGGCAGGTATGTCTCTTGCCTTAAGCAGCATTTTGCATTCACCTTGTATGATGCCTCAATACAAACAGAAAATGATTGACGTCAATAACTGGCTTGTTTCTGCTGTCATTCTAAGGGGATCCCATATCTGTTAGCATGGGATGACATGATTGACAGTCCTTGATGGTTTGACAGAGATGGTCTTCATCTGTCACCCCTGGGATTTCGGCTACTGGCTAAGGCTCTTGTCACCCCCACAGTGCCTTTTTAATGCAGTGTCTAAATGACCAAATTCCAGACATAAAAACTCCATCTAAAAACAACCTTAAGGTTGTGCTGCTAAATGCTAGAAGCCTTAACATGAAAATGCACTCACTGGAAGCAGTCCTCACCTTGGAAGATGTAGACATTTATGGAGTCACAGAGATTTGGTTCAAGGATGTGGAGAGCACCTCAGCCATACTAAGTAACACCTCCTTCCACATGTTCATATCACAAACTGAAAGTGAGAAAACTAAAGGAGGCGGAGATTCAATATTCATTAAAGATAAATACACCTCCATACTGGTTAAAAAAATATGATTCCCTGGAAATACTTCAGGTGCAATTAACTGTTGGTAAGACATCTATTCAAGTCATTTCCAGCTACAGAACCCCTCTATGAATCAGGATACCCAATCTGCCTATTTGGATCTACTTGAGTTTATCAAGATACATCTGAACACCATGGTTTTGAGTGACTTTAACTACCCATCCATTGACTGGGAAAAGTACTTGTGCTCAAACTCACTTACCAAAAGGTTTCTCAACTTCATTAACTCCAGTGCCTTGGACCAGCTGGTTGACACCCCTACAAGGGGTGACAACATCCTGGATTTGGTGCTTGCCAATATGGGGGACCATTTTAGCACTTCCACTGTGAGGTCTTCCCTTTTCAGATCTGACTACAACTCAGTCTTATTCAAAATAACTATCACACCTGCCCCCCCCCCCAGCAGTAACTAAACTAAAAAACTTCTCTAAAGCAGATTATAACCTCTTACAGGATGGTATAAATAGCTTCACTGAACCTCCCCCATCAGATGGAACTATCAACTATTCCACCAGGTTCTACATCAGTGCTTTATACAAACACTTGTACAACTGCATTGACTCAGCCATACCTGATAGGACCAAAACAAGCTCCTCAAGGAATGGCAAACCTGCCTGGTGGACAACTGCTATGAACAGGCTTCAAAATAAGAGGACAAAATTGCTATCTAAGAGTAAGAGAGAACAAGACCTAAACTGGAAACACTCTCTCCTCAGCTTAAACAAGCAAGTAAAACTTCTTGTGTAGTCCTACAAAGCAAACTACAAATCTAAATTAGCTTCCTCAACTAAGTACAACCATAAGGTGTTCTTTAGTTACATCGGTAACCTAAAAGGAAAGGCCCAGATTTGTGCCGAACTGGTAGTTTATGATACCACATATACTGAGCCTGTGGACATAGCTAACCTGTTGGCTGACAAGTTCTGTGAAAACTTCACTCTCCTGTCCCCACCACATGTACCCCATGACATCCCTACCACTTGTCCCCTACCTTATATCTCTAAAGAGAGGGTCATAAATGCCCTCTCTACAGCCAAAAACACAGCATCTATGGGACCTGATAACATCACGGGCTGCATCCTACATGGGCTCCAACAGGAAGCAGCAACACTGGGTTCTCTTTTCAATCATAGTCTAAGCACCTGCTTCATCCCAGCTGAATGGAAAATGGCTACTGTTATTCACTTGCGCAAAGGTGGTGCTTCCAATGACCATGGAAACTATAGACCTATTAGCCTGACTAGTCTTATCTGCAAGACCATGGAGTGAATCCTCATGGACCTTATCAACAGAGATATAGGTAATCTCCAAACACTTGACTGTACTCATTTTGGATTGGCAAAGGGAAATCATGCCTGTTAAACCTGGTGGACTTCTTTGAGATGATTGCCAAGGCTCTGGACAAGGGAAAATCTATACACACAGCCTACCTAGACTTAGGCAAGGCTTTTGACACTATCCCCCACTCAGGCATCATTAACAAACTCAACCAGTTAGGTAAAACCCTTATATCATTAGATGAGCCATTAACTGGCTTACTGATAGAACCTATATAGTCAAAATAGAGGTATCCAACTCCAACAGTAGACCTGTAACCAGTGGTGTACCACAGTGGCCAGTCCTGGGACCTCTACTGATTGGAATTTATTTCTCTGAAGTGAAAGCATAAACTAAAGGTCTATGGCTTTAAAAGTTTGCTGATGACTGCAAACTGAGAGCGGTCATATACTCTGCAAATGATGTCAGCATCCTACAAGCTGGTCTTAGCTTGCACAAACAAATGATTGGTGCCATAGTCATGGCATTAAACTCAATGCAAAAATGTATTATCATCCCTTTTGGTAAGAGCAGTGTTCCTGCTAACTACCACATCAATAGCAACACCCTAAGTACGCACTCAGTGGTGAAAGACCTGGGCATACAGGTAGACAACAACCTTACCTTTAATCACCATGTCTCCACAGTGGTAAGAAGGGCATTCTATATTGCTCATCTCATAAGTAAGGGCATTGCCTCCAGAAAAAAAAGAAGTTATAACCTCCTTGTACTCTTCCCTCATCAGGTCAATAATGGAGTACAATGCCCCTTTTGCTCTATACCTTTCCAAACACCTTAAGCAATTGGAGAGACAACAAAGGTTCCTCACAAAGAAAATTCAAGGTCTTCAGCATCTGTTCTATGTGGATTGTCTGAAATTGCTGTCACTTTATTCTGTTTCATACAGACTACTCAGAGGCAATCTTTGCTTGCATATAAGGCAATCTCTGACCCTGCGTTATTGGAAATGCTGCATATCCACAGGTCAAATGTTACACAGGTTATATGTTCTAAAGACCTTAACCTAGTGTGTGACATTAATAGAACCTGCTGGAGAGACAGATTTACCTCCCAGAGGATAATACATCTTTGGAAGAGACTCCCACTTCTTGTCAAACAGAGCATCTCATTGGCCCACTTCAAATGCAGTCTGGATGATAGGCTGGGTAACCATAAATTCTCCCCAGGGGTTCTACCTGTATCCATCTTGGACAGGGACAATAGGTGCTGATCGTGGAAATAAGGGTAGAGCTTGGCTAGGCGTGTAAGCGCCCTGTGGCCATTAGCCTAGTAACTTCCTATGATCCTATGATTCTATTTTACCTAAGTGGTACAAGCCATGTTTGACCTGAATGCTCCAGCAGGAACTTGGGGTGGGGTATTGTCTGAGTACATGCGTGCAGTTGAATCCTATGAACTCCATTTACTCTGAAATAGGCCTAAAGCTGAAAATTATTTATAGGTGTTGTCGCTTGTCTCATGCATTCAAAAGAGGCAATGAAGCGGTATATGGTTTCAAGATATTTACTGTACATAAACATGTCAGGGACTGTAATTGGAGCATATATTTAAGCTAACTGATTCACTCATTACTTCAAACACACTTGCATGTGCATCTCCATTTATGACTGCATTCACTCTGACTACAAAATGGCACTGTTCTTGAGCATGTGCTATCTAGCTACAGTGGCTGACTAGAAACAATATGCATAATGATCTACATCCTCCCACTTTGATTTCTTCAACCTGCAATAAGGGAGCAAGACAATATACATGCTTTATATCTCTTCAATATTAACAACAAATTGGAACACAAGTCGAACTTGCTGTGTATTTCAGATTGGGTCTGGATATCTCAACCAATCTGGTCACATAAAAATTTTGACTGGGCTTAGCAACAGGGACAGTCTCTGGGGAATGCTTCTCAATAGGAACTTCAGGGATCACATCAGAATTATTTGAGGAAATTATATTATCCCTTGAAATCTGAACAAGTGTAGGGTTAGTCTAAGAAACAGAGTCTTTGGCACAAGCAATCTGCTGCATCACTGGTTTGGAGACTGAAAGTATATGTCTTTGGTCCCTTCTGAAATCCATTCCTTCTGATTGGACAATATAAGATCTTGGTTCTTCACAAATATTTTTGATAATTCCCATTCGGTCATATACTTTAGATGTTTGTATCCTTGCCATCTCTCCTTGTCTTAATGGTCTAAGAGGCTTGCTAGATTTATTTTAGTACATTTGTGACTGACGTTGAGTTTTGATCACTCTGTTGTTCTTTAAATTTGGAAACAATAATTGTTTGTTGATCAGTAAGGTTGTACTTGTCTCTAACTCTATACATTAATCTCTGAACAGGTAAACCAAGCAAATCATCTCAAAGAATGTCTCTGAGATTAAGTAGGTTAAGAAAAACATTGGTACCATCTCTCTTGGATTTCTCTAACAAACATTTTGCACTTTAAACTGCACGCTCAGCTAATTCATTGGATTGTGGATACTCAGAACTACTAGTAAAATAGATAAAGTCCCATGTTTCAGCAAAATTCTTTAACTGCTGACTTGTAAACTTTGTGCCCTTGTCAGATATGATTTTGTGTGGACTACCACGGACAGAAAACTGTCTTTTAATTTTGAAATGACAGTGCTAGACACTAGATTAGGAAGAAGGTCAATTTCAAACCAATTTGAGTAAGAGTCTACTAACACTAAGTAATCCTGACCATCCAATTCAAAAATATCAGTAGCAACAGTCGATCATGGCAATTCAGGAATCTGGTTTAGCTGAAGTTGTTCTTTTTGTTGGTGCAATTTAATACTATTGCGAATAGAACATGCTAGAGTTTCCTTCTCTGTATCTTTTGACATAGAAGGCCAAAATACTATGTCTCTTGTCCTTCTTTTGGTATAATCAGTAGCTGGGTGACCACAATGCAAAATCTTGATATATTCTTGTTGTAATGCTGAAGGAATTACCACTTTAGCACCTTTCATGATGATTCCATTTTCCATCATGAGCTCATCTTGGCAGGGAAAATACTTCTGTATGTCAAGTGGTAAACTGGTTTGTCACACTGACCATCCTTAGCTGATAAAATATTTCAGCTTCTGTAGAACAGCATCTTGAGCTGTGTGATTTCTGAGTTCATCAAGATGTGATGAGGACAGATTTTTTTATTTCCATGACTTCAAGCACCGTTTTCTCACTGTCATGCTGTTCTGTAGTTTATCTGGGCACTGTTGACAAAGTATCTACAAGGTATAGATATTTGCCTTTTGTATAAGTAATATTTAAATTGCACATTGGCAAATTTGACATCAGGCATTGTGTGACACCCCACCACTGGACCAGTAATCAAGGAGCCTCAATCCTCACCACTGGCACCAGTGGGGGATGTACTTTGGGAGGATGACAGGTACACACACAATACTTCCAGATGAATCTCTCTGTATCAAGTGCAATTTCCCTTAAGAACACACAGAGACCACAGTTTGTCCAGGGCTGGTGTCTCCCTCTTTATCCAGATCCCTAATAAGACTCCCCATTGGCACAGCTATAGAGTTGAGATCTCAGCTGAGTGGCCAAGGATAGATCTCCAAAACTCTTTCACTGTCCAACCAGTGCTTCATTTCCCTGCTCAAGCACCTGATACACACACTCTAGGAGATTTGTTTTACACACGCACACATACACACACAAACACACACACACACACACACACACACACACACACACACACACACACACACACACCTTGGAAAGGCTGGCACAGGTTTACTAGCTATGCCGCCTTCAGCTCAGATGGTAGTTATTACTGCCACCAGCCACCGCTTTATCAGCTACGTCAAGGCCCTTAACAAAGGGAGTCCATCTTACTGTATAATGTGACTATGAATGCAAATGGTAGTTTGACCAAGAGCAAGGATATTAGGAGTGGCCTACACAGTGTCTCTAAATAAATATGCAAATACTCTCAGAGTTTAAGTATGTCTAGACAGACCAGCCACGATGAAAGGTTTAAATATCTTTAATAATAAAGAATAAAAGAACAAGACCATACTAAATATATATTTACAGTAACATCAGAGTTCAAAATCACAGGAATTATTTAAAACAACATTGCAGGACAGTCTCAAACAAATAAATAAAACATCTAAATTAAGCTTTTCTATATTCCTGACTATATCTAAAAAAATATATACTGTAACCTAGTACACTTAATTAGAGCAGCAAGGCAGATGTGAATAGATCCTCTAGCTGATGTTGTCAGGTCAAAGACAGAATACAGAAAGCACAGTTTCTCTCAGACAGTTCTTAAATTAATATCTCAAATATTACTGCTGGGATAGCTTGCTGAATGACATCATTTTTTTCATCTGAATCTATCCCAGGTAAATCATCCCACTGCTAAAAGCTAGCAGTATTTAGTATCTACCTGTGAAAATAAATACACAAGGACTTTCCCTCAGATTGTTGCAGATCCTGGAAGTCATAAAACACTTCCAGGACAATACAGAAAACGTCTTAGCACAGGCATTGTGTCTGATGCTGCAATAAAACTGAAAGATAACATCTTTGTATGACCTGGCAATAAAGACATTTAATTTCAACTATTTTTCTGAAGTTAATATACTGTGTTCCAGTTTCTATTGTTAAAATATAAACAATTAAACAGTTACAATAATGTGTGTACATTTTTGTTCTTTTCCAGTATGGTACATTGTGATTACATTTTTAAGCTCGGTACATTGCAAACCCTTTTCAACACACACTTCTGTACCAGCAGATTGATATACACATAACATACAGTTTGAATACAGTTGTGACACAAGCATCTTACACAATTATTTTACCAATGACATATAATTATTTACAAAATTTCAGATAGCTGTGCTGGCAGTATCTCCCTTTATCACACATTACAAGTGTGCTGGGGCTGAATGTAGTGGCCTTTTTAGAATAGTCAGTAGAGGTTTTGGTGATCAGTCTTTGTTTGAACAGGTTTAACATAAATATAATCATGGAATTTTTAACCTGTAAACACAACTGCCAAAATCTCTTTTTCAATCTGCGCATACTGCATCTCAGTTTGGGTTATAGTTCTGGATGCATAGGCTACCGGTATGTCTTCTTGAAGACATGCTGCACCAAGACCATACTTAAAAGTATTACATGAAAGAGTTACTGGTTTGTGAACATCATAATTTCTCAATGTGGGTGGACTAGCAATTTTCTGTTTCAGAATGAATATCAGATGCTCTCTGATGTTGTTTCAGCTAAGACCAATTTACATTTTTGATTGTCAACTCATGTCATGGTTCTTGAAAGCTCAATCAGGTCTGGGATGAACTTCCTTAAATAGTTGGCCATACCTAGAAAATGTTGTAAAGATGTGATATTCTCTGGAGCTGGCATCTCAGGAATTGCTGCTTGCTTAGATGGATCTGGTAAACAGATGACCCACATAAGTAGCTTCTCTGATCTTGAATTTACATTTCTGAGGATTCAGTTTAAGATTGACTTCATGTGCACAGTCCAGAACTTTCTTGAGGTTCTTATGATGTTCGTCTTCACCATTGTCCTCTACAACAATGCTGTCTACTTTGATAGCACATGGACAACCTGAAAAAATTTGTTCCATCCCACGTTGAAATACTTCAATGGCAGAATTTATCCCAAATGGCATACTTAAGAATCTGTACCTTCCAAATGGTGTACTGAAATTAGTTAAAAATGAAGATTTGTGTCCATCAAAATTTGACAAAATTAACTTTCTGCATCTAAGACTGAAAAATAGTGGTATTTGGCATAAGAGTTGCTACTTCTTCTACTGTGAACATCAGATGATGATGGCATTTAAGTGCTTTGTTTAACTTTTTGGGATGAATACATATTCAAATATCATCTAAGCTTTTTTTATGAGCTATGACCATGGAAGATACCCTTTCAGTCGGTTGTTTTACTGGAGCTATCACACCTAAATTCACCATTTTGTCTAGTGTTGTTTTCACTTTGCTATGCATTGCTACCAGAACCTTCCTTGCTGGTCTGACAACTGGACTTACTTCATGGTTTAACTTCATGGAATATGTGTCTGGTAGTTTGCCAAGCTTGTCTGTGAAAATATCAGCATATTCACGAAAAATATTTTATGTTAAACTATTGTGGTTATTCAAACTTATATGGCAGACGTTATCAAATGAAATCAGTTCCGTTCTCAAACTGTCTTTGAGGTGTAACAGAGACTGCACCTATCTTTGACTACATAAAACTGCAAGTCATAGCTGTTTCCAGTAGAATGGCATGTAAGAACTACTGCAACATCAGTCTGAATCTCTTCACCACCATAAGCAACAAGTTTTGCACACTTTCCTGAATTAAGTTTTTCACCAGATTTCACTTTGGCAAACATTTCTGCTAATATAACATTGCACTTGGATCCAGTATCTACTTTAAGCTCTATAGATTTCCCATTAATTCAAACAGTACAAAATATTTCACTCTTTGCTATCAACTGATAATCCGCTGTATTATCTGTTTCATCAATCACAGAGACATCATCAACATAGAAAGTTTGCTCACAGCTTTCTATCTGATCTACTTGCATCTCTGGATGCTCTCTTTTAATAAAAGTATGTGCCACTTTAGACTTGCAAAGCCTTTTGAAATTATTCCACTTTTTACATTTGAGACATTGCTGAACAAAAGCTAAGCACTTCCCTCATTTAGGTTCATGGTTGCCACCAGAATTACGACAATTAACAATACGATTGTGTGCTGTGACTCCATTCGGTTTATGATTAGGGTTAGAAGCTGCCACACCCTTCGGCTTATATTTCAGTTTGTACCTAACCTTATGTTGCACACTATCAGCATTCACACTGGTAATTACTGTATGCATGCTTTTCTCGTTTTTAAGGATATTTGTGGGTTTCTCTGTAAGCTCATATATTTGACAAATCTCTATAGCTTTGCTCAATGTTAAATCACTATCTCGAAGCATTTTTCTCACTACATCATTAACACCACACACAAGCCTGTCCTTTATCAACTCATCTCAAAAATCACCATATCTACACATTTTAGTTTTATTTCTCAAGTCAGTAATATATGCTGCTATAGATTCACCAGGGTTTTGATTTCTTGTGTAAAATATGTGGCCTTCAATTGTAATATTCATTTGAGGATTACGCATTTCTCTAAACATGCGTTTTAAATATGCAGGGACTTCTGGGATTTCTGCCAGTATCACAATATGGCAGTTCTCCCTGTCCCCTGCCTATATGGCAGTTGCATACACAAATGAACGTTCCTGATAAATGGCTTCTGAGCCTGCTAAATTTGAAGTACGAAGTACGAATGCCTTTGTATGTGAGTCTTTATCAGAAAAAGCAGCCTGTATGAAAATATCATATTTTGCTCAAACACTCGCCAATTCTCAGCAATATTGTTATCAAACACCAATGGTTCAGGTCTGCAAAATCCATCTGCTATAACAACAAAATACGTTTAAACATAAGCGTATACCAGGTACTTGTAATATGCTCAAATGCACAGCAATCGCATTGAAAAGGTGTCACTTTGACACTGTGAACATTCTAGAACCTTTGGACACTTTGAATACCTTTAATTAATGCAAAAAAGTAGGATATTGCGAAGAAATGTGGTACGTTTTAACACTTCAGAAATTGCTTTCAACACTTTTGTATTTATTTCAATACTTTTATCGGTATGTCTCAATTTTGGACATTTTGTTTATCTCGGTAATTATTTTGAACATTTTTAACACTTCTCCACAATTTGGTGACTGAAAAATCATTTAAACGATTTTAAGTACCTTTGAATAACTGCTTGTGCGTTGCTTCAACTTAGGATCCCATTCTGGCACCATGTCACTTGTCTCATGCATTTCAAAAAGATGATGAAGCAGTGTATGGGTTCCAGGTATTTATTGTACATAAACAGGTTAGGAACTGTAATTGGATCATGTATTTAAATGATTCACTCATTACTTCAAACACACTCTCATATGCATCTTCATTCATGACTGCATTGACACTGGCTGACTGTACAAAAGAGCACTGTTCTTGCACGTGCTCAGTACTTACATGCATGTGCTATTTAGCTGAAGTAGCTGAGTAGGAACAATGCACTTAATGATGTACAGGTGTTCACCTGGCATAACAAGCACTCACAATCATTTCTATTTTCTGGGAGAAGCACCTTATAATGCAAATAAAGGTGCCAACAAACCTTTAACCAACAGATCAAATTATTATTATTTTTTTTTGGCTTTAATTTCAAACTTCTTTCAGGAGCTTGTTTCAGTTAGAGGACTTCTCAGGCATCAATCATTTGACAGCGTGCCTTAAGATTATTAATGAGAAGGTTCTTCAAGGACTCCTCCTGTTCTGAAGAGAAAGATGGCATATAAACTTCAACTTGTCTAATGTCACATGTCACATTATCTTGTTTCCTCAGAAGGATTTAGCTCCTTGCGACCTGCAAGTCTAAAATGGCCAACATGGTTTACTGCTATTATTGCCTACTGTGAGCTAGGTTCATATAGGCAATTGTAGCACTGTGTTTTTCACTAGCAGGATCATTGTGTTTTTTTACAATTTTTGTAACAGAACCCATACTCCATTTTAGACAGCTTCCATTTTCATTTAAGTAAGAGATGAATGAGTGCATTGTTTAAAAAAAATCTAGAAATAAATCTACTTTTTAAAACTGTCTTCCTTGACACCGGTTTTGAACAGTCCCTTATTGTAGCCTGATGCATTTTTCATACTGTGGGGACATATACTGAGGACATCCCACCTTATTTGGCTACTAATTACCCCAGAGTCTTCTTATTGTAAAAATATTAAGACTTTTTTGTTAAACTGATTGTTTGAATTGTGATTATAAATATTATCAATATTTCATAGATATATGTCAGTTATAAAAATGTTATGAAGTAGACATAATTCTCTGGTTTTATCTGAGCCTCAGTGTGAAACTGCAAATATGCCATATATGTTTAGAATCAAATATATAAGATTTGAGAAAAACTGTTTTCCAACAACATTAGTAAAATATACAAACAAAATTTCAATATTTCAGTAAGTATTTCCAAAACAAAATACAAAGTTCTGACTCAGGCCATTATTGGAAACTGATAGCTGCATAAGGAAACCTTTGTATCCCTTCAAGTGAAGTAGTGGGTAAGGGTACTAACTAAGAAATATCAATTTGTTTGGAACTATTCTGCTACATTACAGAGCACTCCTATATTCAGAAATAAGTATGACATCATGATTAAAAACTCCAGAGTTTAGAGATCATTAATACTGTAAAGAAGAAGTTTTTCCATTTGAGATTTTCCTGTAAGACAGACCCTGGGATTTAGAAGTAGTCTCTCTGCTCACATAAACAGCCTGCAGCAGGCAAGTCAATTTACACAGCAGTGAGAAAATGTGTTTCAGAGACAGTTATGGCAACAATGATAAAGACCTCATTTATTTATTTTATTTTATTTATTATTTATTTTTAAATTTGTTAAACGGGGTAGTCCGACTAGGCCCAGACAACCCTTTTCAGTGGAGAACCGAGGAGAAAAGCTTCAGGAACGTAATAAAAAAATAAGAAAAATAACTAAAATCCACTCCTAGAGCCAATGACCTATGACCACAGTTGAAAAAACAAGTTTATTGATCCACAGGTCACAAATCACAAGTGTAATCCACAAAAAATCACAATATAAAATCCACCTGGAACACAACAAGTCAAGCGCTTTCGTCAATAGACTTCATCAGAACAATTCAAAACTTGCGCAGTTAACCTTTTTATATAAACAAAAAACACAATCAATTAAGTTAAACAACCCTAAATTAAAGTGACGGTGTTATTCTGAGCTAAAAGATACTATGACAAATAAAAATTTCACTTGAAAGTCTGCAAATCACTCAAAACTTAAAACATAGTATATGCAATATGTATACATCTATATTAAAACAAATACGATAAACTATGTTTTATTTAATTGTGTTGAAATGATAGAAAAAGTTGTTACATTGTTTCTGGGACAAACTAATGGTAAAGTAATAAAATATTAAAAATTAAAAAGTAGAAGCCACTAGGATATTTCAAAGTTTAGTTGCCCGATACCTCAGTTCGGGCTTTAAACTAATATGTTCATTAATCCCTGGAACTACAGTGGTGTTTAGTCTAAGCTGCCATCTTGCTTCTACTCTAAGCAGTTGGTTGGCACAGTCACCTCCCCTGATATTCTTGGCCACAACCTCCAAAATCCCAAACCGAAAGTAGTGGTCCGGGTAGTTGGCAATATGTTTATAAAGGGCATTGTTATCGTCCTTCCTTAAAATACTGTACATGCGTTCATACATTCTCCTATTCAGTTTTCTTTCTGTTTTCCCTACATAAAAATATCCACAGGCCTGATAAACAGCAAGGTACACCAAACCCATGGTGGTGCAAGAACCTGCAACAAAGCTGACAACAATCTTGTAAGGCCCAAGTTCCACTGATGGAGTTTCAATTATGAATTTACAGTATTCACAAGCCCCACACTTAATAATTCCTTTTTTATAACCTTTCTTGTCCAGAATTTGGTTTTCCAATATTTTTTTTAAATTTCTATTAACCCTATATGTAAAAAAGGGCTCATCTCCTAAGACTTCCAATAATTCTGTATTCCCTTTAAACATTACCCAAATATTTTTAGTAATGTTTATAACTCCTAGTGAAGTTTCCCCATATGTTAACACCATCGTCTGTGTAAAATCCTTATCTTGACTGGGGTTTTGGTTAACAATACCCTCCTCAACACCAAGAAGTGGCTTAAACCTAGTACCCCGTTCACCAAACACCTGGTCCCGAATATTGTTAATAAAGTCCGAAGGGTAACCCCTAGCTCTAAACATACTAGCTACCAGTTCCATTTCTGACCTAACCAGGTCTAAATTTGAACACATTCGAGCTACACAGACAATTTGTCCCTTTACAATATTCCTCTTTACAAAGGTTGGATGGCTACTTGTAAATTCAAGATAGTCATTAGAAAATGTTGGTTTTCTATACACACATGATTCAAAACAGTTGGACCTCACATCCTCAGTTATTCTAACATCTAAATAATTAATATGGGAGTTCCCACTATTCCCAGTGAATTTAAAATAATCACATAATCCATTCAGAAAATCAAGAAATTGTTCATATATTTCACCCCTTTCCATAAAATAAAGAGGTCATCAATAAACCTTAGATATACTAACCAATGTTCGTTATAGGGTGGTTTAAAAATAAAAACAGTTTCCCCACCTATACATAACAAGATTGGAAATAAAGGGGCACAGCTGCTACCCATTGCCTCCCCTTTTGTTTGTCGAAAAAATTCTCCACCAAAACTGAAAAAATTATTTTTAAGAATCACATCCATACGTTCAGTAATGAAACTAATCAAAGTGTTACTTAAACTAGTTTTCTCTACCAAAACCTCATAAAAAAACTCTAATCCCTTATCATGAGGTATGGAAGTGAATAAATCAACCATGTCTATTGTGGAGAAACTGACATCCTTATCATAATAGTCTCTCTTGATCCTCCGTAAAAAATTCCATAAATCAACGAAAATATGGTCAATGGGAGCCAAAACATTCCTTACTGTATGATCAATAAAAACACCCAATGGGTAAGTTATACTATTCTGACCAAATATAATTAACCTGTATGGGGGTTCAAAAACATCCTTGTGCATTTTTGGAATAGCAAAAGCCAAGGGGATGGTAGGATGATCAACATTAAAGAAGTTGAAAATGTCCTCGTTGATAGCCCCTTGGTACAGTGAATCCTCCAGAAGCAACTTGATCTTTCTGTAAGAAATCAATCCAGAAGAAGAGAGGTAGATACGCCACAACTATCGACGGCAAATCAGACGTATAATATAAAAACATAAAAATCCTTTATTCGAATAAGTTAGCGCTTTCACGTTACTTAGAATGCTTCATCAGACTTTAAGAGATTAAAGAAAATTCAAATCACTTAAATATTGCAATTTCATATAGAAAACGCCAATAAAACACCATTTCCATATCACATGTTACTCAAAAGAGAATTACATCACTTTCATTTAAAAAGGAAATGTCAAAGAAACAAAATATATATATATATATATATATATATTATGTATAAAAACACAACAAATATAGATATATAAAGCATAAAATTATAAATATATAAAACAATATATTAAACTAACATGTAAATGGCCTATCTAATAAAAACGGTTTCAATAACAACTTGTCATTGAGACCATGGCCCTTATCGGCCAATAACGTAATAATCCACCTAGTCTCTGCTTTCTCTGTATTGTTACCAATATTACATAGTCTCTCTGTAACAAACAACTGTCCTATAACCATAAGCCCAAAAACATGTGTAGTATCGTGTTGCAGAACATGTTTGGCCAAGGCATTGCCCTCATTCTCTCTATGAGTAGGAGAGAGGTGCTCCCAGATTCTTTCCCTCAACGTCCTATTGGTCTTACCCACATAGAAACATTGACACTTTTTGCATGAAGCTAAATAAATCACATTCCTTGATTTACAGTCTGCATATTCATCAAACTCATATTCAACACCAATGTCAGGATGTTTGAATAAGTTGGAATCCAGTATATAACCACACTGGTTACAACTCCGACAGGGATGTGTACCCTTTCTCTGTGAGGTAACCTTATTCCTAGGTGTCTTATCATAACAGAGCAAACGCTTAAGGGACTTGGTATTCCTATAACTAAACGCTGGTTTTTGACCAACCAATTTCTTAATATTATCATCCAATTGCAAAATGTCCCAATGTCTCCTAATAATATCGACAATAGAGGTATTATTGTTGGTGAAAGGGATAGCTATCCTCCTTCTGCTTCCCTTCTTCACAATAGACTGTTTATGAGTAGTGTTATTCCTTTTTATATATGGTAGCCCTGTCTGTTCTCGTTCCATGGCATCTACCATACAAAAATCACTATTCCGATAACCCCTATCTACAAAATCATGTTCCATGGCTATAACTGTTTCAGAAAAAACTTGATCATCACTAGTTATGTGTGAATAATGCATTACTTGATTTTTGACAATATTCCTGTGTATATATGGTGGATGCATGCTATCCCTATGTAGGATAGCATTTTTCCTGCACGGTTTCCTATATACTTCTGTTTTGAAAATGCCATTACATTTACTCAGTGTGACATCTAAAAAATCTGTCTTGATCTGTGAAACTGTACTAGTTAATGTAAGAAATGTAGTAGTCCCATTTATATAGGTAACAAAATCTTATAAGCTTTCCAGGTTTCCTTCCCAAATCAAAAAAAGTCATCCACAAAACGCTTATAATATTTAGTATGTCCAGAGAAACTCAGATGTTCCAAAACATAGGTACTCTCCCAATATGCTAATACAAGATTAGCATATGAGTTGGCACACGAAGTGGCCATTGCTACACGTTTAGTCTGGAGATAATATTCACTCCCAAAAGTAAATACATTGTAACGGAGAACAATTTCTAAAAGCATCGTGATCCTCATGATCTGACTGTTATTCAACCCTTTATTAATCAGATACAATCTTAGGAAATTTAGCCCTATTTCATTGGGTATACAAGTAAAAAGAGATGCAACATCCAGTGTCACCATATAATCTAATTCTCCTATCAATATTAAAAGGTGCTAGCACCTCTAAAAACTGTTTTGTATCACGTAAAACAGAT
>NC_056728.1:1500129450-1500209450 GCF_019279795.1 Protopterus annectens
CATCATTACCATATTGCATTCCAAGTGCAACATTTCTTGTAAAGCATTTGATGTCTACTATCAAACTACTTACATCAACCCCTTGTGAGGGAATAAAAGACAGACCTTTATTAAGTATATTCTTCTCACTGTCCGACAGCGTATACGCTGATAAATTAATAATCAAGTCCTTGACACTGGTTTCAGGGCTTTCTTTTGAAACTCGAGCGGCCCTCCAGATAGTTTCCTTTTTCTGATAACTTGATGTGGACTCCAGTTCTGTTTCAAGTCCGTATGAAAAGGACGTGGAAAATGAAGAGATGTCATATCATTATCACCAAAAAAAGAGCTATGTCCTGCTACAGCTACAGTCTTCTTACGTACCACTGGTTCTGAAGAAATAGCCGCATTTGCATCAACAGTCAAAGAAGAACTCTCAACGAAGCATGATTCCAATGGTAACGCTTCAACAGGAAGTAAAAGCATTGGCGTGGAAGTAGGGGGAAGAGAAAAGTCCTTACACACAGTAGATGGTGTAGGAATATTGGTGCGTGTTGCAGAGTAAGCCGCCCTGGTGGATTCCCTCGGCCAGGAGAAAACATTCCCCCTCGAGAAATCCAAGCAGTCTCTCTCCAACTCCTTTTTCTTCGCTAATAAATGTTTATTGTCTAGTGCTTGCATTGTAGTTGCTAGATCTGAATAAAAGTCTTCTCTTTGTGAGTCAGTAGATTTTAGTTATTTGTGTTGTTTGCAACTCTTCTACCACACCATGTTGATTTCCTGGTTGTTTTTTGGTGAGGTGAGCCACCTAGACACGTAATGGATGACAACAGACTTTCTCCGGTCTTTGAGGATGAGTTAGGCAACCTTCCTTTTCCCTGTGGACAGCAGGTTAGTGATGCAGGCGATCATATGTTGGAACTTATTCTAAACCTTACAAATAAGGTTTCCAAGTTGCAGGAAGCCGTTTTTAAAATACAAAATCCTTCACTTCCCGTTTCCGGTGGAGCGAATGGGTGTATTAGCCGGGAAGCAAGGGAAATTACACTCAAGACTGTTGGTAGGTTAAACCAAGGGGTCTGGAGTACTGACAATGCATCTGAGACCCCAGCTAATATGAATGAAATGCTATCCAGGGTTGGAAGTCAAGGCTTCCTTTAGACACATGATCGTTTGAGGGATTGGGTTAAAAACGATCATCTTTTCTTTAGAAACAATAACGCCAAGGGACTAACAGCATTGACTTAAGGTTAGTTACTCTTGAGGCTAAATTGCACAAAGTCTGTGCACTTCAGTGTGATAATGCATATCTTAATGAATGTTTAGAAAAAAGACGAGTACCGAAAGGACTACGGGTTTTCAGGTTCCCTAATGGTGTTAAGAAGGGACAACCTGAATGTGAGGAACTAGTGCAAATGTTTGATAGACATGGTATGGAATTAATTGAGTTTATTTTAAAAATTAATAATAAAAGAATTGATGCGTTTCTAAAAGAAATTGATGAATTAAATAATGTAATTTTAACTGATAGTAGTTTTGTTAAGTACAATCATAGATATAATGGATTATTTGATAGGGTTGAGAATGATGTGAATGTTAACATTGAAAGAAAGAAGAAAAAGTTGTTAAGGGATGAATATGAGTATAAACATAACCTTGCATATTCATTCCCCAAGGCTTATATGGAAGGAGAAGAAGTGTTAAATCATCAACAGACCAGTGAAGTTAATCCCCATAGGGTTACACCAGGTACCAGACATATTAATAATAACAATTTGTATGATTCAGAATACCCCCCCTCTCAAAAGGTCAGCAAGATTGCAGGACAAAAATAAATATGGGGATGAGAATAATGTTTTTTTAGGGGCAATGGGGGAGGGGGAGATGGAACAGTTACAGGAATCAAACAGGTTGGAGAAAGAACAGTTACCACAAGTCTTAGTCAGTGATGAATGCCCTGGTTTTGGGATCCAGGAGATTATTACAGTTAAGCATGACGGTTTATTACACACATATAAAGGACTTAATATTTTGTATTATGCAGGAATTGAGATTAACAAAGAACTATTTCATCTTCTTATGAAGGCGATCAAATTTGTACCTGCTACTAGGGAGAATATTTGTGACACCTTAATTGAATTAAAGATCTTTGTGAGAAAGTTGAATTTAATTTTTTTATTTAAAGACCCACATCATAATAATAGTAGTATGAGATCCAGTGTTAAGAAGAAGAGTTGTTTTAACCCGCCCTTACACGCCCTTTTGAGTTCCTTTGAAAATGCATGTTCCCAAGAGATTTACCAGAATTTAAGGGAACATAGGTCAAAGGTATTTAGTTTAACTAAAACTGAGAAACAACTATTGGATGGTTTCAGAGGTGATGCTAACCTAAGATTTATGAAACCTGATAAGGGCGGGGATATGGTGATAGCCAATACTGAAGACTACAACAACAGAATTTTCGGTATGTTACAGGATGAAACAAAATATGAATGTGTTTCCAGGAATGAAATTAACATTTCTTACAGAAAGATCAAGTTGCTTCTGGAGGATTCACTGTACCAAGGGGCTATCAATGATGACATTTTCAACTTTCTTAATGTTGATCATCCTACCATCACCATGGCTTTTGGTATTCCAAAAACGCACAAGAATGTTTTTGAACCCCCATATAGGTTAATTATATCTGGTCAGAATAGTATAACGTACCCACTGGGTGTTTTTATTGATTGTACAGTAAGGAATGTTTTGACTCCCAATGACCATATTTTGGTTGATTCATGGGATTTTTTATGGAGGATCAAGAGAGACTATTATGATAAGGTTGTCAGTTTCTTCACAATAGATGTGGTTGATTTATTCACTTCCATACCTCATGATAAGGGATTAGAGTTTTTATATGAGGTTTTGGTAGAGAAAACTAGTTTAAGTAACACTATGATTAATTTCATTACTGAACTTATGGAAGTGATTCTTAAAAATATTTTTTTCAGTTTTGGTGGAGAATTTTTTCGACAAACAAAAGGGGTGGCAATGGGTAACAGCTGTGCCCCTTTATTTGCCAATCTTGTTATATATAGGTGGGAAACTATTTTTGTTTTTAAACCACCCTATAACGAACATTGGTTAGTATATCTAACGTTTCTTGATGACCTCTTTATTTTATGGAAAGGGGGTGAAATACAAGAAAAAATTCTTGATTTTCTGAACGGATTATGTGATTATTTTAAATTCACTGGGAATAGTGGGAACTCCCATATTAATTATTTAGATGTTAGAATAACTAAGGATGTGAGGTCCAATTGTTTTGAATCATGTGTGTATAGAAAACCAACATATTCTAATGACAATCTTGAATTTACAAGTAGCCATCAAACCTTTGTAAAGAGGAATATTGTAAAGAGACAAATGGAACATGTAGCTCAAATGTGTTCAAATTTAGACCTGGTTAGGTCAGAAATGGAACTGGTAGCAAGTATGTTTAGAGCTAGGGGTTACCCTTCAGACTTTATTGACAATATTAGGGACCAGGTGTTTGGTGAATGGGGTACTAGGTTTAAGCCACTTCTTGGTGATGAGGAGAGTTTTGTTAACCAAACCCCAGTCAAGATAAGGATTTTACACAGACGATGGTGTTAACATATGGGGAAACTTCACTAGGAGTTAAAAACATTATTAAAAATAATTGGGTAATGTTTAAAGGGAATACAGAATTACTGGAAGTCTTAGGAGATGAGCCTTTTTTTACATATAGGGTTAATAGAAATTTAAAAAATGTATTGGAAAACCAAATTCTGGACAAGAAAGGTTATAAAAAAGGAACTATTAAGTGTGGAGCTTATGAATGCTGTAAATTCATAATTGATACTCCATCAGTGGAACTTGGGCCCTACAAGATTGTTGTCAACTTTGTTGCAGGTTCTTGCACCACCACGGGTTTGGTGTACCTTGCTGTTTGTCAGGCCTGTGGATATTTTTACATAGGGAAAACAGAAAGAAAACTGAATAGGAGAATTTATGAATGCATGTACAGTATTTCAAGGAAGGACGATAACAAAGTCCTTTATAAACATATTGCCAACTACCTGGACCACTACTTTCGGTTTGGGATTTTGGAGGTTGTGGCCAAGATTATCAGGGGAGGTGACTGTGCCAACCAACTGCTTAGAGCAGAAGTAAGATGGCAACTTAGACTAAACACCACTGTAGTCCCAGGGATTAATGAACATATTAGTTTAAAGCCAGAACTGAGGTATCGGGCAACTAAACTTTGAAATACCCTAGTGGCTTCTACTTTTTAATTTTTAATATTTTATTACTTTACCATTAGTTTGTCCCAGAAACAGTGTAACACATTTTTCTATCATTTCAACACAATTAAATAAAACATAGTTTATCATATTTGTTTTAATATAGATGTATACATATTGTATATACTATGTTTTAAGTTTTGAGTGATTTGCAGACTTTCAAGTGAATTTTTTATTTGTCATAGTATCTTTTAGCTCAGAATAACACTGTCACTTTAATTTAGGGTTGTTTAACTTAATTGATGGCAGTTTTTTTTATATAAAAAGGTTAACTGCACAAGTTTTGAATTGCTCTGATGAAGTCTATTGATGAAAACGCTTGACCTGTTGTGTTCCAAGTGGATTTTTTATTTTGATTTTTTGTGGATTGCACTTGCGATTTGTGACCTGTGGATCAATAAACTTGTTTTTTCAACTGTGGTTGTAGGTCATTGGCTCTAGGAGTGGATTTTAGTTATTTGTGTTGTTTGCCAAAAAAAAAATAAGAAAACCCTAACAATTCAAGTTGCAAGATACTCAACAGTACAAAAACAGAAAGAAGTATGCAATTCAGATGTATACAAGGCAAAAGTACAGAATTTTGAGTATGTAGTAGCAAAAGTTTTCAGAAACTTGGTTAGCATTAAGTTATTTACAAGGAATGTAGCAATGCCTAAAAAAAAAAAAAAAAAAAAAAAAAAATCAGAGTAACATCATGACATAGTACAACTTCTTCTTCTTCTTTCAGCTGCTCCCGTTAGGGGTCGCCACAGCGGATCAACTGTTTCCATTTCTTCCTGTCCTCTGCATCTTGCTCTGTCACACAAACTACCTGCATGTCCTCTCTCACCACATCCATAAACCTTATCTTAGGACTTCCTCTTTTCCTGTTACCTGGCAGATTCATCCTTAGCATTTTTTTCCCAATATACTCTGCATCCCTCCTCAGCAGATGTCCAAACCAATGTAATCTTGCCTCTCCGGCTTTGTCTTCAAACCTTCCAACCGGGGCTGAGCCTCTAATATACATATTCCTAATCCAGTCCATCCTCGTCACACCCAGTGCAAATCTTAACATCTTCAACTCTGCCACGTCAAGCTCTGACTCCTGCCTTTTTGTCAATGCCACTGTCTCTAACCCATATAACATAGCTGGTCTCACTACCCTCTTGTAGACCTTCCCTTTCACTCTTATTGGTACTCGTCTGTCACAGATCACTCCTGAAACTCTTCTCCACCCACTCCATCCTGCCTGTACTCTCTTCTTCACCTCTCTTCCACACTCACCATTACTCTGATCCCAAGTACTTAAACTCATCCACCTTCGCCATCTGTACTCCCTGCATCCTCACCATTCCTCTATCCTTCCGCTCATTCACACACATATATTCTGTCTTTGTCCTGCTGACCTTCATTCCTCTTCTCTCTAGAGCATATCTCCACCTCTCTAGGGTCTCCTTCCCCTGTTCCCTACTCTCATTACAGATCACAATGTCATCTGCAAATATCATAGTCCACAGGGACTTCTGTCTGATCTCATCTGTCAGCCTGTTCATCGCCATTGCAAGTAAGAAAGGGCTCAGAGCTGATCCTTGATGTAATCCCACCTCCACCTTAAATGCATCTGTCACTCCCACCGCAGACCTCACCACTGTCACACTACCCTCATACATATCCTGTACCACTCTTACATATTTCTTTGACACTCCCACCTTCCTCATACAATACTGCAACTCCTCTCTAAGCACCCTGTCATATGCTTTCTCTAAGTCCACAAAGACACAATGCAACTCCTTCTGACCTTCTCTGTACTTTTCCATCAACACTCTCAGAGCAAACATTGCATCTGTAGTGCTCTTTCCTAGCATGAAACTACACTGCTGATCACTAATCATTACCTCCCTTCTTAACCTAGCTTCCACTACTCATTCCCATAACTTCATGCTGTGACTGATCAGTGTAATCCTTCTGTAGTTATTACAGCTCTGCACATCACCCTTATTCTTAAAAATCGGTAGCAAAACACTTTTTCTCCTTTCCTCAGGCATCCTCTCACTTTCTAAGATTTCGTTAAACAATCTAGTTAAAAACTCCACTGCCATTTCACCTAAACACCTCAATGCTTCCACGGGTATATCATCTGGACTAACAGCCTTTCCATTCTTCATCCTCTTCATAGCTATCCTTACTTCCTCCTTGCTAATCCATTGTACTTCATGATTCACTATCCGCACATCATCCAACCTTCTCTCCCTCTCATTCTCTTCATTCATCAGCCCCTCGAAGTAACCTTTCCATCTGCTCAACACACTCTCCTCACTTGTGAGCATGTTTCCCGCATTATCCTTTATCACCTTTACCTGCTGCACATCTTTCCTAGCTCAGTCCCTCTGTCTAGCCAATCAGTACAGGTCCTTTTCTCCTCCTTAGTGTCCAACCTTTCATACAACTCTTCATACGCCTTATCCTTAGCCTTTGTCACCTCTCTCTTTGCCATGCACCTCATCTCCTTATACTCCTGTTTACTTTCTTCATCTCTCTGACAATCCCACTTCTTCTTCGCCAACCTCTTTCTCTGTATACTCTCCTGTACTTCTTCATTCCACCACCATGTCTCCATAGTTACATGTAGACAGTTTAGGTAGATACCAGGCAGATATGTTAGCTGAGAGAAGAAGAATAATTCATTAGGTGATTTCCTGACAAGTACAGACCCATGCATGTTAGAAATTAATTTTTAGTTGCTTTTTGAATTTGCCACTTTTAGCAGTAGAGCAAAGGGACAATGGAAGTTTGTTCCATGAATATACAATCGAATGAAGTATTTTTCCAATATTTTGTTTGGCTTGGTCACCTATAAAAGGTTTTGTTGCATGATTCTGAGGTCACGATTGGGTGTGTAGGATGTAATTATGGATGTATGGGCAGGGCAGGAGTTGGGGCTATTTAGGATGGTGTGTGCAATTTGTAGTTGTGATATTTGAAGCATGTGGGGAGCTCAGTCCATCTTAAACTTTTCAGGGATATACAATGATGGGATTTGTAGCTATTACTGGCTGCAAATCTTGCTATGTTGTTATAGGTGGTTTCTACTTTGGTTAAGAGATTATTTTGGAGGTTAGTAAGTATGGGAGTAGCATACAGCAGGGATAGTAGAATAAATGTTTGAGCCAGTATAGGTCTAGATTTGTTAGGTATATATTTTTTGTTGCAGTACAGAAAACCTAGTTTTTGATTGGACTTTTTGTTACAGTTTAAGATATGTAGATCAAATTTTAATTGGTCATCTATTGTAACACCAAGCAATTTGGTGTTTGAGTTGCTGGTAATAATTGTATAATCTAAGGACGTGGAGGAAAAGTTGTCTTTAGCTGGATTGAGGTTTTTTTTGGAAGGAAAGGGGAAGCTTAGGCCTTTTGGGGTTGAGAAGCAGGCTGCATTCAGTTTGCCATTGTTCTACTAGGTGCAGAGATTGTTGGGTGACACTGTGGAGATTTTGTATATTGTCAGAGGTGCTAATAATTGGGGAATCATCCGCGTACTGTATTAAAGTAGAGTGAGGCTTGACACTTGGTGGTTATTTGTAAATATATTAAAAAGTAGGGGGCCCAGGAGGGAACCCCGGTCTTAAAAAGATGTAAAGGGGGTAAGGATGGTTGCCATCTGATGGACTGATATCTGTTTGAGAGGTAGCTGTTAAACCAGGAGGTAGTGGAGGTAGAGATTTGTAGGTTGGAAAGTTTGTTTAGGAGAATGGGATGGGGAACGGTATCAAATGTTTTAGATATGTCAAGGACTAGAGCTGATATTAGTTTGTTATCATCTCTGCCTTGGGCAATGTTGTATGTGAAAGTTAGGAGGGAAGTGGTAGTACTGTGTGAGGGCTGAAAACTGTGCTGTGTGGATGTAATTACATTTGACTGTAAGAGGTGGTTTAGTATTTATCTATGTATACATTGTTCCAGTATCTGGGATATGGGGGTTAATATGGCAATAGGCCTGTAATTTGAGGGTTCTATAGAATTTCCTCCCTTGTGGAAGGGAATTAAGAAGATTTTTTCCAGATATCTGGTACTGTATTTTCTTGGATGGATCTATTGATAGTTATTGATACAGGGTAGGCTACGGATTCGCCTGCATGTTTGAGAAATAATGGAGGGAGTGTGGGGGCTGATGGGGAACAGGGTTTGAGTTTGTTAAGAAGTGATCTGATGAAGGAAGTTGCTACAGGTGCTAGGGAGAACCAGGGAAGAGATGAGGTGGGAGGTGGAGTCTTAATATCAAGACATTCTGGTTTAGTAAGCTTTTCTATTGTTTCAATGAAAAAGTTGTTAAGTAGGGCTGCAGTTTCATTAGAAGGCTTGTTAAGGAAGGGGTTTGGTGAAGAGGGGTTCCTTGGAGATAGTAATTTGTTTATTGAGTGCCAGAATTTCTTTGGGTTGGAATGTGTGTTGCTCAGAGATTTTTGATATATTTTTTTGTCTACTAGGACCTGCTTTTTGGTTTGGTTGGGAAACTGTTGATATAATTTCAGGTGGAAAGTTCAGTTGTTATTTTTTTCTGTGCTCTCCAGGCCCTGTCTCTCTTGTTCATACGTGATTGAGTTGCCTGGTTTAACCATGGTGCATAATTACATTTTAGCCTAATTTTTCTACTGGGAGCCTGGGGATTAAGGGTTTGTAGGAATATATTGTTGAAGCTTTGGACAGCCTCATTAAGGGGCAATGTGTGTCAGAATGACCAGTTTGCAGTGGAGAGTAATTCATTTACGGTGACAGGGTTGTAATCTTTAAGGTTATGAGAGTCTATGTATTGGTGGCTCTTATTAAGATTGGGAGAGTGTCTTAATACTGAGGTATGGAGGTGGTCAATAAGGGAACTAGGTAGGGTGAAAGGGTTGTGATAGCACTTGGGGTTGGATACCAATATCCAGTCGATGCCTGAGACATTATAGGAATTTGTTGCTGGTGCATGGACGAGGTGATCAGCTTGGTAAAGCCATAAAGGTTTATACAGTAGGATGATGGTTTCATAGGGAATGGATAAGAAATCCAAGAAAGAAACTGCTCGAGTACGGGAATGTTTTTACCTGGGGGGTATGTAGATTGCTGCAATGACAAGTTTTTTGTGTTGATTTACGTTACAGGTTGCTATAAGTATTTCAGTAGAGCAGAAATTTGGTTAGCATTAAGTTATTTACTTTTTCCTAAAATGGTGATATTTTATACTGCCAAGTGAATAATAGATTAACAGCACCAGTCAAGAGCCTCTGGCATTTCCGTGGGAGACCACATAACCGCTCCTCTAGACAGTCGCATTAACATCTAGTTTTACCAGCGAGACTACTGTGTGTTGAGGCACCTGCTAGTGGGAAATGTCAGTGGTTATGGCAGACTAAGAATTGGAAAGGAATACCACAAGGGGGAACTGCTGATGCAAAAGCTTCCTAAGTATAGTGATCCTTTATTTCCTTAGATTTTGTGAGATACATACATGTCATTGACGCATAGTTTAAGAAAAGCTATTTTGCTAAAAATCTTGTAGAACTCAGCAGATATTTCCACTGAATTCTCCAAGTATTATATTGTTTGATTAACTAGTTCTGCATATAACAACAGAGCAAACGTTAAAGTATACTAGGAGTGCTTAAAACACTAAGGAACATTATTTGATTGCATAGATTTCAACATAACCCTTCCAACTAGTGGGTGCAACCTCATGCAGTTAATGAATAATATGTTGATTTAAAATGTCCCAAAGCAGCAGCTGTTTTATAATCCAAAAGCTGCTGAGTCATCATTTAACATCAGTTTAAAATGTTTGATATATTTTCCACCAGTTAGATGTGCAACCAATGAAGGATGTCATGACAGTTCAATAATAGCATCATAACAGATTATTCTCAGTAAATCTATAGTCTGGGAGGAATACATACATAGATGTGTCATAGCCTAGAAACAATCTGTAGGACTTTACCATGGGAGTTAGACTTACAATGACAGTAAGCTATGGAATTACACAATTAAAGTTTCCTGTATTAAATAGACATCCTTTGCAAAGTCATTTTTTTCTGTAGGGAATGTTACCATCTGAGTCACCTATTTTCTAGCAGGCAGTACACAAAAATTTGGTGAATATCGATGCCTTTCCCATCCGTCTGCAAAATGAACATACTAACAACCTAATGTGTCTTACCAAACTGCATATATCAAGGAAATTGACAAAAGGATTGTTAACTAAAATGGCCACAGGCCTTATTTTCCTGAGGTGCGTAAGGAAGTCAACCAGCATGTATACCTACAGTTTCTGAGTTTCTTATAAGCTTTCTTGCTAAATGTGGCACCTGAATTGGATTCCTTGGTACATACAATGCTTGATCCTTCATGTCTAAAATGTTAGAAACATGTAAATGGTTTCACAGGGCTATTTAAAGGATAAAAAATCAATTTCTTATTCCGTTTCTTTTGTAAAATCTGTTGACACATAACCAGAGGCACAATGATAGTTTTATTTGGCTTCCCCATATTCCCACCACAAACTATATTCCACAACACAATTTTTATTAATGACTGATGCAAATAATCCTCTGACAGGACCACAGTGTCTCAAATAAAAACATAATTTCAGCAAGCATGATTCATAACTATTAACCTCCAGTATTCTATGTCATGAAAAGTGTACTATAACACCTTAAAAAATAACCTTAGTGTTTGACATAGTGGAAAAAAATGTTTCCATTTATAAGGATGAATTAACAACTTTACATTTGACTCACTAATTAATTAATATAATATGTAATAAAAGAGCATTTGGATTTTAAATATTGTGGGCTTGATGAAAGTTCCAGGAGACACCCAATAAGGAGAAGAGGACAAGAAGGGAATAAAGATTCTTATGTGACTGCAGGTGTTGACATCATACAGAACAGGAATCACTGTAACAGTTGTCCAAGACATAGCAAAAGTCTGTGTGACACTATTGGCATACAGCTTTCCAGTAAGCCAGGGTGGGATCCATTTTATACTATAAAGTTTATACTAGACACCAATAACTGCCACAGTAGGTATACATCCTCTTGAATGAACACATAAAGTTGTATCCTTGTCCAGTATGTACTCCATCTTTCCATCCTCTCATCCTTAAACAGGACTTGATATATTAATATCATGTACAACAAAAGTGAACCATTTACTTAATTGTACGTACTTGTCAGCTGATCAGAAATGTTTACTATATAAGCAGAAAAATAAAATGGTCTCATTATTTTCTGTATAACCTAATCCCAGTTAAATAGTCCTTGTAATGGGCAGAGGCTACGGCTTCTTGATTTGAACCACTGCCACCAGGTTATTTATGAGAGCATGGGCTTTAAATTGAAAACAATGGAACCAACTAATATATGAGGGAAGACTGGCCACATGATTGCTCAGCAAATTTGCACTGCTGCCTTGCTTAGTAGTCAACTCCAGTCACATCCGAATAAGCAGCATGATGAACAGCAGCAAATCAGAATTATAACCAGTGGCTCCCTAGAACTTCTCCTGCCTCAGACTCAGTCCACAGCTATTAGTAGTAATTGAATCATGAGCAAGATTATATCACACACACACACACACACACACACACACACACACACACACACACACACACACACGCACACACGCACACACGTACACATGCACGCATGCACGCATGCACGCACACACACACACACACACACACACACACACACACACGCACGCACGCACACACACACACACACACACACACACACACACACACACACACACACACACACACACACACACACATTTTGTTCCCAGAACTGCCATACTTTCAGAAATATAGAAGCAACAGATAGCAATATATGTCCTGCTATCATGTAAGCCTGTTTGCAAACACCATTCATGTATCTATCAAAGGATAAGTCCATACTGAAAGTTATTTCCAGGTCCTTATAACTCTCAACCAATTGCATGACTTTACCAATTTGTGCTATGGATATTTTTTTATGGATGATGTCACTCTGATTAACTTTTTAGTAGATATCATGCATCTTTTCCCATATTAGCAATTGGTCTAACTGTGATTCCATGCATGCTTTACCATATTAACAGTTGTTCAGTCTGTGATGGCAAAGCATACTGTTCATACATGTGAAGGTCCTTGTGATCAACCACTGAGTCATCTGCAAATTTACTGTAGGTGACTGTGATATCATAGGCATATTTGTTTTAAACATGTTGTGCAAAATGGCCCCAAAGTGAGTCCCATGGGGTCCCATGTGTCACAGTTTAATTTTTATAAAGTATCCCCAATGTTAATTTCAAATTTATGATCCACAAGTCAGTAGCTTATCCAATTGATTATATTGGAGTGACAAGAAGTGGGTAAGGATACTTGCATATGGAATACTATTAAATGCCTTTGAGAGTTCTGAGTACACTATATTAACATTTAGACACAAGTCAAAAGCATCCATAATAGTATAACAGAATTGCAGTAAAGAAGTGAGGTAAGATCCCAATGTATAAAATCCATGTTACTTTACAGCTTAGTTAACTATTAAATTGTCTTAGTAATACTGTTTCAAACACTTTACTAAAAACAGACATAAAACCTACTAAGTTATAACTGGTTTGACAAAAAAGGTTAGGATCCCCAGACTATTGGTAAAACTATGATAGATTGCCACACTTGTCCTTGGGGGAAGTGACCTCAGCACAAGAAGCTGTTAGTAATTTGTTGTTTGGGACCATTCCTAGCTCTTTTTTAGTTCACTGCTTAAAATCCACGTTTGCATGGCTTTGCGCGGTCGTGCGCATAGCGCAGCACCGGTTAAAGAAGGTTAAACTTGGTTAAACAAGGTTAAACTTTTTCTGGCTCCGCCAAGTCTCCTCTTCAATTTTTCCCTTAGAACTGTTCTACTTGCAATCTAAACAGCCTATACTCTATCTGAAAAGCTCAGCACTTGCTCCTAAAGCATTTTGTATGCAGGTAAAGCACTCTTAAACAAACGAAAGTACTTCATTCACCTAAATTCTGTTGAGTACCCATTTCCCTATAGGTCCTTTCTGACTCAGTTACACAGCAATCTTTTTCACTTTTTCTAGCATGTCGAAGGGTCAGTTGCTGGCGTCCTCTCCTGTTCAGCTGGTGAATCTGGGAATCTTGAGGCAATGTTACAATTGCCTTATGTACACAGACAACCCTCTCCTCCTCCCAACAAATACAAATATATGCGAGAGATGCAACTATATAGCCAAACTGGAGGCTGAGCTCTCTCAATTCAGTACTGGCAAGACCAGTCAGGAGGAGAAGGTAACCACGCACACCACAAACCCAGTCTCACATAGAACTATCACAACTGCAAACCAAACACATAAACACACAAAAACATACTCGGAGGCACTGATTAAAAATCTACCAAAACAACAGAGGCCTCCAAAGCAGACACCCAAGCAACCACCACCTCAAGACATAGCACATGCAACACATAGTTCAAAAAGTCAGTGTGCTAAACAGTCACAGCCCTTAAGGCCAAACAACATGCCAGACACACTTGTTATAGGTGACTCCATAGTCAGGCACACTGATGTCCCACTCACCAGACTGAACAAGGAGAGGGTCACAGTAAGCTGCCTGTCGGGAGCTAGAATCTGCCACATAACACAAGCACTCAGGTCACTCCACAGCAAGTACAAATATGACTCAGTCATTGTACATGCCGGTGTGAGCGACCTGAGATGTACCTCCCTGGACTACATGAAAAGAGACAAAGAGGAGCTCTCTGATTATGTAACCCAGGCCGGTATGACCCTGACCCTGAGCAGCATCTTACCCTCACCAAGAATGATGCCACAGTACAAAGACAAAATGATCAGTTTTAACAATTGGCATAATTACTGGTATCATTCTAAGGGGATCCAGTGTCTGTCTGCTTGGGATGACATGCTTGACAAGCCACGCTGCTTCACAAGGGATGGCTTGCACCTGTCACCCCTGGGCTTCCGGATTTTGGCCAAGGCTCTTGCCACCCCCATAGTGCCTTTTTTAGGCAAGGCTCAAATGACAAACCTACCTCCCTAGAAAACACAAGTGGAAAAAAACTAAGGGTAATGCTGCTCAATGCCAGAAGTCTAAACCTCAGGATGCACGCCCTCAAAGCCCTCCTCAGTATGGAGAACACCGATGTCTGTGCAGTGACTGAAACCTGGTTCAAGGCTCCTGAGAGCACCCCAGCACTATCAGGTTTTACCTCATATCATGCTTTCCGGCCCCAAAACTTGGACCGAACCACAAAAGGAGGGGGAGTATCCATTTTCATCAAAGATACCCACACCTCCAGGTTAGTGGCAACGCGCGAAGCATCGGAGACTATCCAGGTGCAACTAACCATAGGCAAAACTGCCTTACAGTTTGTAGCATGCTACAGACCACCCTCTCAAACTCAGGAACCCCACACAGCCTTCCTGAAGACACTGGAGAGTATGAATGTCTCTCCAAATACCATCATTTTGGGAGACTTCAACTACCCAAACATAGACTGGGAACATTACTCAAGCCCCAACACCCTAGCCCAAAGGTTCCTAGAATTCATAAATTCAAATGCAATGGAACAACTAGTCACCATTCCCACAAGAGGAGACAATATACTAGAACTGATCATCACAAACATGGGGACAAAATGCTCCACACCGGAAGTACATCCCTCTTTGGTAAAATCAGACCATAAATTAATCTCACTGGAAATCCAAATCCCGCCCCCACCCCCTGCACAAAAGACCACAGTGAAGAACTTCTCAAAAGCAAACTTCACACGTCTTAAGACTGAAGTGGTATCTTTCAAGGCCCCTGGGCCAGTGGAAACCACAACCCACACTGCTGAATCCTTTGCAAATGCCTTCTATGGGCACCTTCAAGAATGCATGGATCATGCAATCCCAAATAAAACCAAGACCCATTTCCCCAAAGGCAGGCGCCCAGTCTGGTGGACCCCAGCCATAAACAAACTTTACAACAGGAGTAGGAAGCTACTACATGACAGAGCAAAATCCCTAAAAGGGAAGGCATCTCTGATCAGTACTAGCAAAAAACTACGATCACTCATAAAATCATCCAAGGCCAACTTTGAGAGAAAAATCGTAAAAGACACAAAAGACAATCACAAGGCCTTCTTTAGCTATGTTAGAAACCTGGGTGGAAACTCCCAGATATGCTCAGAGTTAGTCCAAAATTACACAAAATACACTGAACCCACTGACATTGCCAACATTCTGGCAGACAGGTTCAGTGCAAATTTCTCCTCCCCCCCCCCAAAAGGAGAAATAACTATCCCAGCAGAGTGTAGCCTCCCTAACATCTCAGATGCCCAGGTAAAAGCCGCCCTCTCTAAAGCTAAAAACACAGCATCAATGGGACCAGATGGTGTCCCGGTCTGTGTGCTACATGAACTCCAGAGGAACTAAACCCACACATAAGGCTGCTGTTTAATCGTAGCCTTACTACAGGATACGTACCCAAAGAGTGGCGTATGGCAACAGTGGTCCCACTTCACAAAGGCGGTGCTTCTACGGACCCTGGAAATTACCGCCCCATAAGCTTGACAAGCCTGGTCTGCAAAGCTATGGAGAGGATCATTATGGAACTCATAAACAAAGACATTGGGGACCTACAGACATTGGATCCTACCCAATTTGGCTTTGTCAAGGGCAGATCCTGCCTTTTGAACTTGGTCGACTTTTTTGAAACAGTCACTAAGGCCATTGATGAGGGTAAGGCAGTTCACACAGCCTACCTTGACCTTGCAAAAGCCTTTGACACAATACCCCACTCGGGCATCATAGACAAACTCACCAGCTTAAATGTAAACCCATATGTCACAAGATGGGTTGCAAACTGGCTCAAGGACAGAATCCACAGGGTCAGAGTTGCTGGAGCTATGTCAGACTCTAAGTCAGTCACAAGCGGTGTCCCACAGGGCTCAGTCCTGGGACCCCTCTTGTTCGGCATTTATTTTTCCGAGGTACAAGCAAACATAGGAGGATTGTGGCTGACAAAGTTCGCAGATGACTGCAAACTGGGCTCCATAATTGATACTCCAGCGGACACAAACATCCTTCAAATAGGCCTCATAGAAACAGATAATTGGTGCCAGAGCCATGGCCTTAAGCTGAACGCCAAAAAATGTATAGTCATACCCTTTGGGAAAAATAAGGTACCGACAAATTAACACATAGGCGGTAATCCATTAAGTACGGAAGAGGTAATCAGGGACCTAGGGACCCAGGTTGACAGTAACCTCTCATTTGACACTCACATTGCCAAAGTGGTTAGGAAGACCTTCTATATTGCCCACCTTATCATGAAGGGTTTCACATCTAGATCAAGAGAGGTCATTGTGCCCCTGTACTCTTCTCTTATCAGGCCAATGATTGAGTACAATGCCCCATTTGGGATGTATCTCACCTGACACCTGCAGCAGTTGGAAAGACCCCAAAAGTTCCTCACCAAGAGGATAAAGGGTCTTAAACATATGTCATATGCTGCCTGACTGAAAAAACTCCAGTTCTATTCAGTCGCATACCGCCTACTCAGAGGTGATCTGTGCCTGACGTACAAGGCCATGTCCAATCCTGAATTAATGGACATGCTCCACCTCAGAAAATCCAAATCCATCAGAGCCACAAGAACAAGTGACTTAAACCTCAACACAGAAATAAATAGAACGTGCTGGAGGGACAGATTCATAACCCAGAGGCTCCCTACACTCTGGAACAGAATCCCAGTCCATGTTAGGCAGAGCCCCTCACTGACTCTATTCAAGAGAAATCTCAACGAGTGGGTGGGAGATCGTAGGTTTACGCCGGGGGTCATCTCTGTGTCACTACTAGACAGAGGCATAGTAAACTAAACCCTAAAAGGGTGTAGTATTCTCATCCTAAGGGGTGGTGTAAGCCACATACACTCTGGCTAGGCTTATAAATGCCCTAGGGCAGATAGCCTAGTACGAACCTATGAAACTATGAACCTATGAACACTTAGGGACCTAGACAGTTATTCACAAGCCTTGAATTAGTTTTGCTAAAACATGACACAGTGGTTTTGATAATTCTTCATGAAAATGCTAGGGACCCTTTCAGGTCCATTATACTACTTTTGTTTATGCTCAGTAAAAATCCCTTAGCTAAAGCTTCGAAAATAACAGGGCAATCAACCCCCCATAAATCAAGTGCAGGTAAGGCTATGTCATCATCAGCTGCACTCTGACCTGCAAATGTCTCATAGATAACATGTAAAATACTACTGCTATCTTTAAATAGGGTATCTTAAAAGATGTATCAAAATTATAACACAGCTTTTCAAGACAAACTATTTAAAAACAAATAACAAATGTCTTTGAAATACATTTGCAGACTTTATATAGTTAATCTACTCATCTTTGTTTCAGAAACAATGTTTTCGCAAGCACCATAAAAAATGTTGCTACTGTCTGCCTGTTATATTTATAATAATTTACTTTCCCTCAGCCTGCCCATAGCATGTTTGCCATAATTTTTAACAAAGAAGAATTTTACCATGTCTAGCAGATAGGCCTGCTCTAGTTGCGCTACAAACCCATCCCTCTAAGTCACTGTAATATTTGATATCTGACAATTCACAGTGTTGCTATATTCAATAATTTTTGCCTCTGTAAGGTTTCCCAGTGTTGGACCCAAACATGAGAACATTACGCTCAGCTTCCTGACTGGCTTTTATTGGTATCTCAGTGCACATGTCTGAAGAAAAATAAATAACTCTTACATGGTTATTGAAAGAATGAACAAAAGGCCATATAACAAATAACTTTATAAAAAGATTGTTAGTGAACTGCTCCATCGCTCATACCATTAATATAATAATACTAATAATAATAATAAAAATTCCAGTCACAAGCATTTACAGCTGAATATTATAACTTGTCACCTGTCATATATAAAAAATAAGCAATGCACTTTATAAACACAAAAATACAATCAAAGTTAAGCTTGAACAAAGCAAATGCAAATTAGATAGGTTTGAACAGACAAGATTTTATGACAAAAATGCCATAATTTAGAGCTTATCTGGATCTATAACTAGCAGTAACTATATAATACGCTGAATTTCTATCTACCTATAACTTGGAAGTCAAAACAACAGCTGTATAATTCCATATCACATGGAAGTCAGCTTGAGCTGTCAGTCCAGTATGCAGAGTCTGGAATAAAGGCTGAGGTTGATTCTCATTTGTTTCTATCTACTTAAAAGTGCCAAATGCAGTATTTCCTTTAAAGATTTAGAATTGTGTTTATCCTTTATTCTGAGTGGGGGACCATTGTGTGCAACCAACTAGTTTCTAACATAGCAAACATGTTTTTAAGATGAAAGCACGGTGAATGTGTACATACTTAAGAAGTAGATTTAAGTTTAGTTTCTAATAGTAGTAGCACACATATTCAGTACTTTGTATTTATATTTTATATGTTGCAAAATATACTACAATCACACTTTCAAACAAAAATTTCATTTGCTTTAATTTCATACTAATTCTTTATATCACTACCACATTGGTAGACCTCAAGCAAATTTTTTGTGTCAATGCCAGAAAAATAAAGTTACAATATACAGTCTCTTGCCTTGGCAGACTACCTGTATATGCATAAAAGATACAACTTCAGTATTGGACTGCTATGTCATAAGACATTTTTTTCCAAAAGTTATCCGAGAAGCTTTCTATCTTGCCCAAGTGATCTGTCTAGCCATTTCAAAAGATTGTGAAAAATATCTACTGTGAATTGTCTCCTCTACTGGAAGGTTTAACCTTTAAAAGAGCCTACACTATTCCCCCATACTCCTTTGCCACAACTCCATACAATTCTTCTATTGGTTGATGTCAATGACTAATGAATCCCACTTAATCTTTTTCTCACCTTCAAGGCAATGTCTGAGTGCAGCCCTTGTATGTGACTTGACTCACTACCTGTAACTTAAACAAACGTCTACAGTCAGGATTAGTCATTACATAGGATCAGCTCAAGATCTTTCTGAGTTTTTGGAAAGCCTGCTCACAAGCTGATGTTGAATTAATTTTGCCTGCCTAATTCTTTCAAATAAGGTTTGTAAAAGGAATGGATGTGTTGGAGACAAACTGTGTATAATATCTCATTGTCCTAAGGCATGCCATCACTTGTGTTGTCGGTGATGTGGTTAGGATATGAATAGATAGCCTCACTTTGGCTGACTGTGGTAGAATTTGCCCCGATTCACCAATGCCAAGGTTACTTCTGCTATTCCAACTTGATGCACAATAAAAGGCTGGGTTGCTACTTATCTGAATCCTGTTGAAGTTGGTCTGCAAATGCTCTTGGCTTGATCTCTATAGTAAAGACAAAAGTCTGCACCAAACTGTTTGTGAATAATAGGTGTTAGTTTTAACTGTTTTACCATGCAGTGCTTTCACAAAGAAGTTTGCAATTCTGACATGAAATGAAATCCTCTGCACATCAGGATTTCCAAGAAAGAACACACCATGCTGAATAAAATTTGGTACAGAAGTTGTCACATTTTCTTCTTAAACAGCACAAAGTGATCACTACATGTTATATAGCAGTATAGCCTACCAGTATCAAGCTAAACCTTCTATCGTTGGTGATTGAGGTACTAAGAGAAACCCCAGTATCCATGGCTATTCCCTGAAATAATCTGTCAATAAAAAGCCATGGCACCAAGACAGCCTTAGTTTTTTTTTGTCCTGCCTTGCAAAGTGTTTGACACTGTACACATGCTGAAGTAGACTACCAAATCTTTTGAAATGACTGGTAAATAAAACTTTGTATAAGCCTCTATGCTTTATACCAAATTGCCTGAAAAAGGAATACCATGGAATATAGCCCAAAGTGTCTTACTGCAATCCTTGGAAATGCTGGACGTTGCATCACTTACCCCTTTAGCCCTCCTTCAAGAATCCATTCTATCGCTGCAGTAAGCCCTTGTTGCAGCTATAAGAGTCAGAAGCCTTGTTGGCTACCTCCATTTGGTACTGTAATGCAGGATCTATGAGCTATGCTTTAACTGTAATGAGGGATCTATGAGCTATTCTTTAACTGTAATGAGAGATCTAAGAGCTGTGCTTTAACTGTATTGAGGGATCTAAGAGCTATGCTTTAACTGTAATGGGGGATCTATGTGCTATGCTTTAACTGTAATGTGGGATCTATGAGCTATGCTTTAATTGTAATGAGGAATCTAAGACCTATGCTTTAACTGTAATGTGGGATCTATGAGCTATGCATTAACAGTAATGAGGGATCTACGAGCTATGCTTTAACTGTAATGTGGGATCTAAGAGCTATGCCTTAACTGTAATGAGGAATCTACGAGCTATGCTTTAACTGTAATGAGGGATCTACGAGCTATGCTTTAACTGTAATGAGAGATCTAAGAGCTATGCTTTAACTGTAATGAGGGATCTATGAGCTATGCTTTAACTGTAACGAGGGATCTACGAGCTATGCTTTAACTGTAATGAGGGATCTATGAGCTATGCTTTAACTGTAATGAGGGATGTATGAGCTATACTTTAACTGTAATGTGGGATCTACAAGCTATGCTTTAACTGTAATGAGGGATCTTCGAGCCATCCTTTAACTGTAATGAGGGATCTACAAGCTAAGCTGTAACAGTAATGAGGGATTTAAGACCTATGCTTTATTTGTAATGAGGGATCTAAGAGCTATGCTTTAACTGTAATGAGAGATCTACGAGCTATGCTATAACTGTAATGAGAGATCTAAGAGCTATGCTTTAACTGTAATGAGGGATCTACGAGCTATGCTTTAACTGTAATGAGGGATCTATGAGCTATGCTTTAACTGTAATGAGGGATCTACAAGCTATGCTTTAACTGTAATGAGGGATCTAAGACTTATGCTTTAACTGTAATGAGGGATCTAAGACTTATGCTTTAACTGTAATGAGGTATTTATGAGATATGCTTTAACTGTAATGAGGGATCTGTGAGCTATGCATTAACTGTAATGAGAGATCTAAGAGCTATGCTTTAACTGTAATGAGGGATTTAAGAGTTATGCTTTAACTGTAGTGAGGGATATACGAGCTATGCTTTAACTGTGATGAGGGATCTACGAGCTATGCTTTAACTGTAATGAGGGAATGTACGAGCTATGCTTTAACTGTAATCAGGGATCTACGAGCTATGCTTTAACTGTAATGAGGGATCTAAGAGCTATGCTTTAACTGTAATGAGGGATCTATGAGCTATGCCTCAACTGTAATGAGAAATATAAGAGCTATGCTTTAACTGTAATGAGTGATCAATGATCTATGCTTTAACTGTAATAAGAGATCTACGAGCTATGCTTTAACTGTAATGAGGGATCTAAGAGCTATGCTTTAACTGTAATGAGGGATCTATGAGCTATGCCTTAACTGTAATGAGAGATCTAAGAGCTATGCTTTTACTGTAATGAGGGATCTAAGAGCTATGCTTTAACTGTAATGAGGGATCTACCAGCTATGCTTTAACTCTAATGAGGAAGCTACGAGCTGTGCTTTAACGGTAATGAGGGATCTATGAGATATGCTTTAACTGTAATGAGGGATCTGTGAGCAATGCATTAACTGTAATGAGAGATCTAAGAGCTATGCTTTAACTGTAATGAGGGATTTAAGAGTTATGCTTTAACTGTAGTGAGGGATATACGAGCTATGCTTTAACTGTGATGCGGGATCTACGAGCTATGCTTTAACTGTAATGAGGGATGTACGAGCTATGCTTTAACTGTAATCAGGGATCTACGAGCTATGCTTTAACTGTAATGAGGGAACTAAGAGCTATGCTTTAACTGTAATGAGGGATCTATGAGCTATGCCTCAACTGTAATGAGAAATATAAGAGGTATGCTTTAACTGTAATCGGGGATCTATGAGCTATGCTTTAACTGTAATGAGGGATCAACAATCTATGCTTTAACTGTAATAAGAGATCTACGAGCAATGCTTTAACTGTAATGAGGGATCTAAGAGCTATGCTTTAACTGTAATGAGGGATCTACGAGCTATGCCTTAACTGTAATGAGAGATCTAAGAGCTATGCTTTTACTGTAATGAGGGATCTAAGAGCTATGCTTTAACTGTAATGAGGGATCTACCAGCTATGCTTTAACTGTAATGAGGAAGCTATGAGCTATGCTTTAATGGTAATGAGGGATCTACGAGTTATGCTTTAACTGTCATGAGGGATCTACGAGCTATGCTTTATCTGAAATGAAGAATCTACAAGCTATGCTTTAACTGTAATGAGGTATCTACGAGCTATGCTTTAATTGTAATGAGGGATCTTCGAGCTATGCTTTAACAGTAATGAGAGATCTAAGAGCTATGCCTTAACTGTAATGAGAGATCTAAGAGCTATGCTTTAACTGTTATGAGGGATCTGCGAGCTATGCTTTAACTGTAATGTGGGATCTATGAGATATGCTTTAACTGTAATGAGGGATCTATGAGCTATGCTTTAATGGTAATGAGGGATTTATGGCTATGCTTTAACTGTAATGAGGGATCTAAGAGCTATGCTTTAACTGTAATGTGGGATCTAAGAGCTATGCTTTAACTGTAATGAGGGATCTACAAGCTATGCTTTAACTGTAATGAGGGATCTACAAGCTATGCTTTAACTGTAATGAGGGATCTTTGAGCTATGCTTTAACTATAATGAGAGAGCTACAAGCTATGCTTTAACTGTAATGAGGGATCTAAGAGCTATGCTTTAACTGTAATGAGGGATCTAAGAGCTATGCTTTAACTGTAATGAGGGATCTACGAGCTATGCTTTAACTTTAATTAGGGATCTATGGCTATTCTTTAACTGTAATGAGGGATCTAAGAGCTATGCTTTAACTGTAATGAGGGATCTAAGACCTATGCTTTAACTGTAATGAGGGTTCTAAGACCTATACTTTAACTGTAATGAGGGATCTAAGAGCTATGCTTTAACTGTAATGAGGGATCTACGAGCTATGCTTTAACTTTAATTAGGGATCTATGGCTATTCTTTAACTGTAATGAGGGATCTAAGACCTATACTTTAACTGTAATGAGGGATCTAAGACCTATTCTTTAACTGTAATGAGGGATCTAAGACCTATACTTTAACTGTAATGAGGGATCTAAGACCTATACTTTAACTGTAATGAGGGATCTAAGACCTATACTTTAACTGTAATGAGGGATCTAAGACCTATACTTTAACTGTAATGAGGAATCTAAGACCTATACTTTAACTGTAATGAGGGATCTAAGAGCTATGCCTCAACTCTCTCCTTTTCATTCTTCTCAGTTCCCGTTCTAATCAAAGTCTAGAGTTTTCTGAAAAATGTGTCTCAGGTTAAAACTTATCTTCCTCTGAATTAGTGCCTATAAGAATATACCCAGTATTTCCTGACAGCTTCTGATTAGGTTCCAGGTTCTTAATACTATCTAGGTCTTTCCCAGAAGTATCCACATCACCAATCTATTCTGAGATTGCAGACATTTGCTGTGAATACTCTAGGTTGCCACATGACTGTCTGTGTGCCTGGCTGTAGGTAACTGCATGTATGCATGGTACTGTCATCAAGCTTATTATATTGTAGACCAACTACACATATATCATCAAGCACTGTCACATGGCTGTCTCTCTGCCCCACTACCCCTGAGTTCACACGATCCCTTTCCAGTGACACATGAAAATGTCTATCCCATGCTGTGATTTAGAGTAAACTGCTTCAGCAAATAATGTTCTTGTATAAAAACTGCAGATTTAACTCATTAACACTTAAGTGGTGCAGAATGTCATACTTGTATCAGCCTACATACATCTTGTATTCCAGAACATTTTCTGAAATTATCTTAAAATGCATAAGATAAACAAATGTAAATATTTGGTGAACAATTAAAAACTATTAAAACTGTAAAAATAGCAGTGTTACCAGTAAACAGTAAAAGTGATAATAGTGCATTCACAGTTTTTTTCCATAATTACTGTAATATATTGCAATGCACACAAACTCCAAACTATATTTTTCTAAACTTTCACAAATAAACTTTCATACCTTGAAAACTACAAAACCTAGACATATATTGTTAGAACATCTTACTTTAGCAGGTATAAGCTTTCACATGACAACAAACAACTCCTCTATAAGTGCATGTTTATGTTTATTGTATAATTAGCAATATGAATAATACTGGATGTCAACTTATAGTGCAAGTATTAAAGGCAGCTTTTTTCAACAAATCTATGGCTTCAGCTAATGCCATGCAACAGCATGAAAGTCACTTGGTTTATGAAGTATTAAGTACATATGGAAATATTGCTTGTTTTCTTAATTACTAACAAACAGCTAGCAATATTTCCAATACAGTGTGATATAAACCAGCATTTCCAGTTAATTATCCTGTCTTGCACAATGGTGTTTCACACCAGATATCTCAAAAATGTAGGTCTATCAGTTAACAAAAGTATGAACATAAATATGAAAATATGAACAATACATGGCAAACAATGATTAATTTCTCCACTGCAAGACAACCTAGTCTAGCAATCTTAGCATCATTTTATGAAGAGCTCTTTGCACTTTCTAAAACTGCCTATTATTAGCTGGTGACTTAATTAAAGAAGGCAGACCCCAAAATATTCTGGATGCATTAAAGAGGTATGGATGTGAAATGAAAGTAGCTTGAGTGACTTAACAACAGTTATGTCTAATGCAGTATCGATCTTAGAAATTGTTTTCTTACCTTCTACCCAGATAGATTATAAGCACTTATAATAATCTGACCAAGATGCAGTATAAAGTAACCCACTTCTACACTACTGCTATATCTGTTAACTCCATCACATGACTTTGGTTTCCCTCCATATTAGTATGGACATTTGGACCATACTTTCTCTATTTATTACACTAGAAACATTTTACTCTGAGGCCTTGGCATGTATTTAAGCTGATGGATCCTCTTTGCCTGTGATTCTGGCTGAGTAGATTTCAAAGGCCCTCTTCATCTCCTTATGGCTATGTGTAGAGCTGGGTACACCTTTGTTGTGTGGTCTTGCCCTGCTGGCTATATAAAGGTCACCCTGTTTCTATTTCCTCAGTGGTGTTGAACTGTTGTTATGTTAATGAAATTCTCATGTGGTCAGGCAAAATATTGCTTCAAGGGTTTAAATATTAACTATTGCTATCATTGGCTTCTCTGCAGCAGAGCTTTCAGAATGTCTGCTTGAATCACCCCTTACTAATACATCAGGAATAAATAATATTTTTAACTTTTATAGTCCAAGCTAGATAGATGTTACTATTTTTCCAGTTTCCTCACCAATGTTACACACTTGATTTGTTTGTCAAATTTTCATGTCATCATGCAAAACAGCAAAATCTTGCTTCAACAGTTTAAAAGATTAAGTATTTATTAACCATGGCACCTTGAAAAGAAACTCACTAAATGTTGCTTACTGAGGCCACAAGGGTAATTAATATTTAAGGTTTTAAACTGCTTACACTTTGCTCATTTTTTTGTTATTTTATTTTATAATATTTTATATTATAGAATTTATTTTTGCTAAGAGTCTGTTTCATTACTATGGAGACATTTCAAAAGAAGTAACTTGACAACCACTCAGACACCTTTGAACATAAGTGCTTAATTTTGAAATATCACTGTGTCCTTTAACAAAAAGATTGTTCTCTAAACTTTTTTTCCCTATCAACTTCAAGAGAAGTGTAATGCATTTCAAAATTTGCTTTTCATTTTACAATAATCAAGACTGTAGATTCAGATATTTCAAACACAACATGCACTGTCCTAATCATGAGCAAATGAGATGAAAGTCTCACCCAATCTAGCTAGACATTTTGGTGATTATTATATATTTGTTCATATGCTTGTCAAAGACTGAAATAGTTACTCCTAACTTGTTTGTGAAAGAAACAATTTGATATTGATATTGAAACTGTCCTAGCCTCTCCATAGATGCTGCTGCTGATGTGTTTGCTAGCGTGTTAGTGACCATTCGTAACCATTAGTTAAGGGTTCCCCCCTCCCATCAAATACCTACATCAGTTAAGAAGAATCGCCAAGAAAATACTGTGGACCCAGCAAAGATGTTTGAGAGAACCATAGCCTGAAAGTAGTGAATGCCATTCATAACCATTATTTAAGGGTTCCCCTCTCCCATCAAATACCCACATCAGTTAAGAAGACTCGCCCAGAAAATACTTTGGACCCAGCAAAGAATTTTGAGAGAACCATAGCCTGAAAGTAGTGAATACCATTTGTAACCTTTATTTAAGGGTTCCCCTCTCCCATCAAATACCTACATCAGTTAAGAAGAATCACCCAGAAAATATTGTGGACCCAGCAAAGAAGTTTGAGAGAACCATAGCCTGAAAGTAATGAATATATGTTAACTTTTTTGGTTTAGTGTACTTCACATAGTGTGCTCCCTTAAGGACAGCTGACTGACTTTAGTGTGGTCAAACGCTGCATCACAGATTAGTGGCAGGCACCCCCACCCCATATATCTGTTACCTTCTTAGTTATACTGAATTATTTTTCCTCTCTAATCTAGAGTGCACCTTTGCCTTTTCCTGCCAATCCTGTCCACACTCTAACTCCCTGAATTACACAACACATCTCTGATATACTGATTATTGTGTTTGAACTTAGTCTAAGGTTACTTAACTGCCATGTAACAACCTTCCACCCATATAGGATACATATTGCAGTAATAGTCTCTCTTTCACATAATGCTGATAGTCTCCCAAACTCTCCAGTGTCTTGGACTACTGTCTCTGCCCCGCTTTGTTCGCTACGCTCAATCCGCTCCCCTACCCTACCAACATTTCATCCAGCCCCATATCAATTACATTTATAGTTAGACACCACACCCTCTATCAGTTTCCTCCCACCCAATTAGAGTTTCACACAACACATATCACTTACAAACCAACACCCTTCACCACACCCTTACTATCACTCATTATTAGTATATCAAACCTACTTACTTTAAGATACCATCCTTAAACACTCTTCAAACATGATGAACTATAAACAACAGTCCCACTTAATAAAAGCACTACTCTACCTATGTACTACCATCACCTTTCTCCTGCTCTCCTACCTCTCCTCTTATCACACTCCACTACATATCAGTACCCCCCCCCCAATGGCCAACTAAACCTCTATCCACTCCCCCGAAACTTTGTAACTTCCCTATCACACCACAAGACCTCACCTCCTCTAGATCAGTCTCTTACTCCCACTACAGACTGTGAGTCAGAACTAACCCTCACCCCTCATTAAAACATACTAAATTACTACACAGACTAACTAAACTGTATCTTCACCTACTCCACAAACTCATTCGCTGCGGTGACATTCACCCTAATCCAGGGCCCACCACAACACCCTAAACAGACTCTAATTAGCCAAACCCTCTATACTACAGACCTACCTCCTCTCTCCTCTTCATTAACATAAATGCAAGAAGTGTACTTAACAAAATCCAGGACCTTCACGCCCTTCTAGCTGTATATAAACCGGAAATATCAGTGCTAACTGAAACATGGCTTAAACCAGAACACCATAATAATGAGATTACAGCCCCTGGCTATAACATAATACACAGAGATAGAGTAGAGAAAAAGGGAGGTGGCATAGTGATATTGTTCCAAAATCATCTCACCATTGAACAAATTGATTATAACACCCAAGAAATCAAAGATGTTGAACTAATCCTTGCCAAATTAAAACTAAACTCAAAAAACATATCATTATTGCAGGTGGCTACATTCCACCAGGCAATAACACTACTATAATGGAAAACCTGCTAAACTGGATCTCAAACTCCATGCCATAAGAAACTGTGCTATTAGGTGACTTTAATATTGACTGTCTGAACTGCTCTAGCCACACTCCAACTACCCACATTAACCTCCATAGATTTACCCAAATTATATCCACCACAACCAGAACAGACAAAACCTCAAAACATGAATCCATCTTAGACTGGATTCTGTTATCTGACCCCACTCTAGCATGGCACTCTGGCTGTCTACCTGACAGTCTAAGTGATCATCAACCCACCTACCTAATTCGGAACAGACCCCATTACATAAGCAAACCCAACCTCAGAGTAATACGTAACAAAAATACCTTTAAAACAACTGACTTCATCAATTCACTACAAAGCTGTAATTGGGCACCCCTAAAACTACTATATCTAGATGAGGCTGTACAGTACTTTAAATCCACTTTCCTGCAAATCCTAAACTGTTATACCCCTCCAGAGCTATAAGACTAAAAGCTAACTATGCTCCATGGCTAACTAAAGATACTAAAACTACAGTGAAAAAGAGGGATCAGGCCTGGAATCAGTATCAAAAGAACAAAACCAGTAATCTGAGGCAAACCTACCAAGAACTTTGAAACAAAACCATAAAACAAAAAAAAATAGACAAAAGTAATTATTACAAAAGCGTGCAGGAAAAATATGCCAACAACCCTTAGGAATTTGGGGCTACAAAAAATGGCATAATCCACCCAGGTAAAACCACCACCCCAAGCACTACCAAACAACCATGACAACATTCCCACACAATTTAACAAGTTCTTTACCGAAACAGTCCAAACCCTTACCAATGCCCTCAATACCACTAACAGCCCTACACCAGGTGCTACCAAAACCCACCCTATTACTCAAAACAATACCACAAACTTTTCCCTACACCCTGTACCCACTAAAATTATTTCAAAGCTCCTTAAGAAACTCAAACCGACCACACTCTCTGCTGACACCCTTCCAGCCGAATTCCTTCAGATAGCAGCAGATGCCATAGCTTATTCCGTGTCCATCCTCATAAACAGATCACTTGCAGAATTCAAAGTCCCCACCCTGTGGAAAACATCACACATTATTCCACTGCTCAAAGGGGGCAGCTGCATAGAACTCACCAACTGCCACCCAATCGCAATACTCACATCTAACCAAGATATTAGAGAGAGTTGTACATTCCCGACTACTTTGGTACTGAAAAAATTATTTTGATCTTATTTTCTTCTTGCTTCTTGCCTGGATGGATTCTTGCTAAAATTCAAAGTCTGATTATATTTGCATTCACAGTCTGTTGCATACAGAAACTTGCAGAATATACACTGATGAGAGAATATACTTTGCAGCATCAACTTTAAAGAGCAGTAACAAATAACTTTTTATAATAAATCAAACGAAACCACGTTGCAGCTTAAAAGTACTGTTCCAACTTTACTTCTCATATAGTACAGATGATGTGAGAGATATAACATTTACCTCAGAACACCAAATGTGTTCCTACCATATCCCTAAACAACTGGATTTATACAGCTCTTTATATACTCTTTTTAAACATATTTTGGAGAATTGCTTATCCTGTAGAAACAATACTAAACTTCCTTGTTTAACAATGTCTTGTAAGAGACCAGCTTTTCTGACAGTGTGAATATCCTGTAACAGTGTCCTGATGTCCATGTAGAAAAACATATTTTTGAGGAAACACATTGTCCTGTATTCTATTTGAATCTGTGTATAGAAACATGTGTTCTTATGTCAATGCTGATAAGCATATCCTGTTTTTTTATGAAGAAAAACATATTTTTGAGAAAACACATTGTCAGAGATCAGCTTTTCTGACAGTGTGAACATCTTGTATTTTATTTGGATCTTTGTATAAAAAAAACATCTGTTCTTATGTCATATCCTGATTTTCCATGCAGAAAAACATGTCATTGTTCTTTAAAAGCAGATTTTGCATTTTTGTTCTTGCATACATCCTGCTTTGAGTCTGTAAGGGAATAATGTCCATTCAGCAGATTCCTTTTCCAAGCCATGGTCATTTAGTATGACTGCTGATCACATTTTACTTAAACTTTGTTTCTGCATTTAAGCAAGCCTTTTCTTTCAGCATATTTACAACATAATTAATTTCAGATTTATATTCATAAAATCTAACAATTCCCTCTGTTTTTAAACATACTCAAAACATTTTATATAGAAAACACATTAAGAAACAAACCCTTTAGTCTTCTTTGATACAAGTCAAAATGCAATTTTACATAGTTAATACAATGATATTAAGTATTACTACCAAACTGAATGTATTTCAAACTTTTTCTTTTGTAGACCATTCTGTGAAAATATTTTGTCAGTTATGAGCTGTGTCTGCTTTAATTTTACTTGATCAATTTATTCTTTTGCAATCACAGAATTTAATTTATGACTTAGAACTGTTTCATTAACTCTTTGCAGCTGTTAAATTAACTATAAGAGACAGTAACCATGTGCTACTGCAAGCATTTATACACTGCTGAAAACACACAATTTCAATGTCATTTTAACCATAACATTGTGGTCATGTCTTTGAACTGCTACAATGTATTCTGTACAGTATGTATTTACATAGACTGTTTGCTGTTCATGCATTTCAATTTACTAGGTATACTGGACCCACTTTTTATTAAATATGTTTTTTCACACATATTTATTACTAGACATTAATCTCATTTGTACTGAATTCTTCTGCATTTGTACATACAATGACTATAAAGTACATTTAGTCTAATCTTACAAATTTAATAACATTAATATTAAGCAAAATCTTGGAAAATGTTTGTCTCTTTAGAAATATCTAGTGGAACTGATACCAAATCCATATGTCCTGTTATTTTAAACTACATACTCAACAATTATTAAAAATATTCATGCTTTTTATACCAACATTGTTTTGCCAAAAACTTATTAAAAATAGTGACCATTCTTGCTATTAGAAACATTTATGCATTTTTGCATATCTTTATTCTCTCTTGTATATGTTTTTTTCTAAACAATAAAATAATAACCATTATGATAGCTATTAACAACTTGTAAAATATCTTATCCTGTCAGGTTTAATCCAGTTTACCCGTATTTCTAATACACTAATACCTGTTTTTCCCTCTACCTAAAAGAGTATTGTCAAGAATGAATGAGATATTTTTTTTTTTCCTGTAGCTTTATTTTAGACCCTTATTATTTATTTTTATGTAGCTTTATTTCAGACCCTTGTCACAGTCTGTTTATACAGTCAGTGCAAAACTGAGAAAGTGCCCCTCCCTCTTATACAGTCAGTGTAAAACTGAGAAAGTACTCCTCCCCCTGTAGTACCTCAGCACTGTTTACCTGCCCTGTGCTGTGAGAATAGAATGTAACACTATGGTTATACATTTATTTTATTAAATTATGAACTTTTGTCTGATTTGATAATTTTTTATAAAGCTTTTGCTGTTTACTACCACTAGTAGGCATTTACACCCTCCTGCATAATTGATTTGAACTGTATATATACTATAGCCCATTTGCTGGCTGTACTTGATGCAACTGAGGTTTTTTTCTTTTTTGTCCTTTTAACATTTACTTGCAAACAGATTATAAGTGACATCCATGCACAATTGTGGCATTTTATTACAATTACCAAATAGTGTTGCCTGTAAATATTTTAACAATTATGTTTTAATAACAATGATGCTTTAGAAAAACTCAAGCTACTTATCTGGCAATCAGTCTTGTTGTTTATCTTATCTTTCCAGCATTTCCTGTAACTATTCATTCAGTCTAGGAAGGTCTGAGCTTCCATTTCATACTCTGTAAACTATAGTTAATTCTTTTAGCATTTTTCCTTTAATGTGATTGTGATTTGCATAACTATGCATTTATAAATAGACATTATTTTACAATTACCTTACATGGATTTCAGTATTTGTTATTTATTTATTTATTTAACTATTTAACTGTTCTGCCATTAATTTTACAAAAACTGTTTGAATAATACCATCTGTGATTTTCTTTTTAAAATTCAGAACTTTAACTGTTTGGTGTTACTATATAATTATAAACAAATTGTAAAAAACAAAATAGATATTAGTTTAACCAACACATTTATATATTTGCTGTTGTCTGCCGGTTATTCTTGTGTATTGTAACAGATGTACTCTAGATGAAAAGAACACACATGCATGTCTGTGTCATGTCTTGTGACTTTAAATTTTTACTCTTATTAACTATTTTTATTTAATTTTATACACTAGAACAGTTTTGTTTACCTTTTGACTATGCTAATAAATGGTATTCATATGCTTTACTTTACTGTAGTACTGATAGATGTCTTGCTTTAACTGAATGAAAGTAAAACATTTAAAAATGATTTGTCCAGACATCAGATCCTACCATCCTACCATGTATGTTTAACCATTTTCAAAACATAAACATATTATAAAATATATTTCTTTTGCACAGATTAGCTGTGTATGTAGGAAGTTCCCAGTCTCTGTCAGTTCAGCTAATTTATTTTCTTTATCCTGGAACTTCTGTTGAATTTCCTGTGATGTTGCATGGTCTTTCTGACATTCTTTAGTAAGCTGTTCTGCTGAATTTGAAACTCCTATGCACTTTTGAAAAGATGTGTGTATAACTTGTCTAAGCTTCCTGAACTCATTGTGTCTGTCTTTTAGAAGTTTACTACATTCCTTTGTAACAAAATGTACTAGGGGTTCTATCAGTAACTGATTTGACTAACATGTGGTGACAGGACATAACTGTTCAATATCAGAATGTAATGGAAACACTTTACTCTTAGTTAATTCTTCAGATCTGTCTTTACAGTCTATTTCTTTCGCAATATGATGCAATATTTTTTTATGACATAATACACAAAATGCAGTTTTTGTTGAAGCACACAATAAACATTTGTCATTTTTCACATGGTTTTCTTTGAGATACCAGTCAAATATTGTAATACATTTTGAAAAAATTATTTTGATCTTATTTGCTTCTTGCTTCTTGCTTCTTGCCTGGATGGATTCTTGCTAAAATTCAAAGTCTGATTATATTTGCATTCACAGTCTGTTGCATACAGAAACTTGCAGAATATACACTGATGAGAGAATATACTTTGCAGCATCAACTTTAAAGAGCAGTAACAAATAACTTTTTATAATAAATCAAACGAAACCACGTTGCAGCTTAAAAGTACTGTTCCAACTTTACTTCTCATATAGTACAGATGATGTGAGAGATATAACATTTACCTCAGAACACCAAATGTGTTCCTACCATATCCCTAAACAACTGGATTTATACAGCTCTTTATATACTCTTTTTAAACATATTTTGGAGAATTGCTTATCCTGTAGAAACAATACTAAACTTCCTTGTTTAACAATGTCTTGTAAGAGACCAGCTTTTCTGACAGTGTGAATATCCTGTAACAGTGTCCTGATGTCCATGTAGAAAACATATTTTTGAGGAAACACATTGTCCTGTATTCTATTTGAATCTGTGTATAGAAACATGTGTTCTTATGTCAATGCTGATAAGCATATCCTGTTTTTATGAAGAAAAACATATTTTTGAGAAAACACATTGTCAGAGATCAGCTTTTCTGACAGTGTGAACATCCTGTATTTTATTTGGATCTTTGTATAAAAAAACATCTGTTCTTATGTCATATCCTGATTTTCCATGCAGAAAAACATGTCATTGTTCTTTAAAAGCAGATTTTGCATTTTTGTTCTTGCATACATCCTGCTTTGAGTCTGTAAGGGAATAATGTCCATTCAGCAGATTCCTTTTCCAAGCCATGGTCATTTAGTATGACTGCTGATCACATTTTACTTAAACTTTGTTTCTGCATTTAAGCAAGCCTTTTCTTTCAGCATATTTACAACATAATTAATTTCAGATTTATATTCATAAAATCTAACAGGTACTTCTTACAAAACAACTTAATCTCCAAAACCCAGCATGGCTTTAGACCATTCCACAGCACCACCACAGCATTACTATCATTTACAGATATAGTTAACTACAATAGAAACAAGGGACTATTTGTATCTTCCATTTTCTTAGACTTATCTAAAGCCTTTGACATGGTAGATCATAACATTCTTTTCCAAACTTTATCTACCGTAAACATCAGCCCCTCCACTATATCATGGTTTACTAGCTACTTATCTGGTCGACAGCAGGTGGTCCTATGGCATGACCAGCTGTCCCCCCTGCTACCAGTATCCATAGGTGTCCCTGAAGGATCCATCCTTGGCCCACTATTGTTCTCACTATTCACCAACCAAATCAATTCCTCCTCACTCACAGCATCAGTAGTACAATATGCAGATGACACCATCCTTAAAAGTGCTGACCCCACGTTAAAGGAACTGCAAATCCTCACCCAAAACACTTTTACTCTAGCCGAAACATGGTTCACAAACATCAAACATATTCTTATCCTCAAAAAAACTAAATTTGGCACAGGTCATGCCCCCCCCCAACAGTACTTTCACCATTCAGTCGAAAGATAACATTCAAATCACTCCAACTGCACATACTAAACTGTTAGGTGTAGAAATAGACAATAACCTCAAATTTGACATCCATATAGCACAAATCATTAAGAAAGTTAATAAAAAACTAGGACTTCTCCTATAGGAACAAGCACTTTATAACTAAACAAACCAAAGCTACTATTGCAAGAACTCATCTCTTATCCATCCTTCTCTATGCCGCTCCTATCCTTTCTAATCTCCATCAGAGTGATCTGAACAAAATGGGATCTTGTTATAACAAAATAGCCAAGTTTGCTACTGAAACCTCATATAAATCCCACCACTGTCTTGTCCTTAACCAACTCAATTGGCTCAAGCTACCTCAACTACTTCTGTTTAATTAACTCACAATAGAGCATGATCTCTTCTACCTTCCAAAAAAAAACCCTGCACTTCAAAATATAATTAACCCTCACATCCCTACCAGAGACTTAACAATCTAGTTCTCAGATCCTAATAAGTGTTATCAGACACAAAAATGATTCTGGCAAATCTCTCTTTGCCTGCACTATTGCCAAAATCTGGAACTCACTACCTAGCCAAATAACCTCCACTATTCAATTTAAGAAAGTCCTTAGAACCCACTTCTCAAACAATTGGCTTTGTTCATGCTACTCCCCAGGTTAATTTGCATCAATACCATGTTCAAGGATTCTACTAAAGGGCCCCTAATTCCTTTCTCTGTAAAGCTTAATAATCAATCGTCATTTCTGTAACACAATATTGAGAGTACTCATAATTTAGAAAGACGAAAATAAATAAATAAATATATATATACATTTTTCTTGTGTGTTTATATTCTATATAAGCCCTACTGTATGCTGACTTTACTAAAGCAATTGTTAATCTATGCATAACTTATGTTTCTATGGAACCTATATCTCTGTATGATATTCTTGTGTAATTTCGTTATGACATGCTATTGGAGCTTTTCTCCCTGGATCTCCGCTGAAAATGGATGTGTGGCCAGTCGGACCTTCCCGGTTAACAAATGTAAAATAAAATAAAATAAATAAAATAAAAATAAATATTGATGTTGTCATCCAAGGTTCAGTTTTCATCCTATTACTCCTCTGCCTTTGACAAAGGGCTAGTCTATCTTTCTCATGATTAAGATAATTCTCTGTTTCTTTCTTTTCTTTGCACCCTCCTATGAGTTACACTTTATTTACTGCTTTATCACATCTGATTTCCAGCCCAAGATCCTTTTTTTCAGTTTACTATGCAAACTTATGTCATCTGGACATAGGTTCATAGGTTCATAGGTTCATAGGTTTAAACTAGGCTATCTGCCCTAAGGCATTTATAAGCCTAGCCCAAAGTTTTGTGGTTTACGCCACCCCTTATATGAAAAAATACTGTGCCCATTAGTTTGTTGTGCCTCTGTCCAGCAGTGACACAGAGATGATTCTCGGGGTAAACCTACGATCTCCCATCCACAGGTCAAGATTTCTCTTGAACAGAGCCAGCGAGGTGCTCTGCCTCACATGGACCGGGATTTTATTCCACAGCATAGGGAGTCTCTGAGTGATAAATCTATCCCTCCAGCACGTCCTATTTATATCCATGCTAAGGTTTAAGTCGCTTGCTCTAGTGGTTTTGGTGGATTTGGATTTTTTGAGGTGGAGCATGTCCATTAATTCCGGGCTGGACATGGCCTTGTATGTCAGGCACATGTCACCTCTGAGCAGACGGTATGCGACTGAATAGAGCTGGAGTTTCTTCACTCTGGCAGCATATGACAGATTTTGGAGTCCCTTTATCCTTTTGGTGAGGAACTTTTGGGGTCTCTCCAATTGCTGCAGATGTCGGGTGAGATACATCCCGAATGGGGCATTGTACTCGATCATTGGTCTTATAAGTGAAGAGAACAGGGGAACAATGACCTCACTAGATCTGGATGTGAATCCCTTCATGATCAGGTGGGCAATGTAGAAGGTCTTTCTAACCACTTTAGCAACGTGAGTGTCAAAAGAAAGGCCACTGTCAACCTGGGTCCCCAGGTCCCTGATAACCTCTTCTGTGCTTAGTGGATTGCCACCTATATGGTAGTTTGGGGTTACCTTGTTTTTCCCGAAGGGTATGACTATACATTTTTTGGCGTTTAACTTCAGGCCATGGCTCTGGCACCAGCTATCTGTTTCCATGAGTCCCTTCTGAAGGATATCCGTGTCCGATGCACTTTCCACTATGGCGCCCAGTTTGCAGTCGTCTGCAAACTTTGTCAGCCAAAGTCCTCCTATTTTGGCCTGTACTTCTGAGAAGTAGATGCCGAACAATAGGGGGCCAAGGACCGAGCCCTGTGGGACACCACTTGTGACCGGCTTGGAGTCTGACATAGCGCCAGCAACTCTAACCCTGTGGGTTCTGTCCTTAAGCCAGTTTGCAACCCATCTTGTGACATATGGGTTTACATTTAAGCTGGTAAGTTTTTCTACAATACCCGAGTGGGGTATTGTGTTGAAAGCCTTTGCAAGGTCAAGGTAGGCTGTATGAACTGCCTTGCCCTCATCAATGGCCTTGGTGACTGTTTCGAAGAAGTCGACCAAGTTCAAAAGGCACGATCTGCCCTTGACGAAGCCAAACTGGGTCGGGTCCAATGTCTGCAAGTCCCCTATATCTTTGTTTATGAGCTCCATTATGATCTTCTCCATAGCTTTGCAGGCTAGACTTGTTAAGCTTATGGGGCGGTAATTACCAGGGTCCATAGAGGCACCGCCTTTGTGGAGTGGTACCACAGTTGCCATACGCCACTCCTTGATCACGTATCCTGTGGTAAGGCTGAGATTAAACAGCTGCCTTATGTGCGGATCATTTTGCTGTGCTGCATTGTTTTTCATGCATGGCCACTACCAGACTACATCTGGGTTCAGTAGACGTAAGACTGATTGCATATAAAGCAGTTCTCATCCCTCCATTAGTCATATTGCTGGTTGGATTCCTTTCCCTTTGCATTTTTGTTAGCTGTAAATCTGGCATTTTTTTTTCATGTTCTACAGACAAAGAACTTATTTTTGCCTGAATCATAACTAGCCAGTTTAAAAAAAAAGCACAAAATAAGTGTATTACAAGGTACCTGCTGCATTTACCTTGGAACTTCAAATGTATATACACCTTCTGCTGGCTAAACTGTTCAGTAGAATATGCAGCTTCAGTTTATTATATAGTCATGTGACTGCAAACCAAATTATATGAGATAGTGGCTACATCCTCTTAATGTATTTATTTATTTAGTTAGTTTTAACATTACAGTCTGGCACCAAATAATATAATATGAGTGATTAACAGTAAAATCATAAGGTTACAATCACTGCTACATCAGGTAATAACCACTTTGATAATGCTTTAAACTGTATCAATACAGACTAGACTAATAATTGTTACTTTCTTAGTATTTCCTCCACCTTAGACTGAGCCCAATACCCTCCAGTGCAACATTATAAACAACAGTTGAGACTTGACCAAGAATATTTTGTAAATATGTGCATGATTAAGAAACAGATTTAATTTCCATTTTAAATGCTCAGATAATCATTACATTTTTCTTTACATTCTGTACATGTTCTATGTTTTACATGCTAGAAGTTTTACAAGATCCACAATTTTCTGAAAAAAAAATGATAATTGCATTTGCTTTGCTTTATATTGCTTCTCTAATGTCTCCTTCATTATAAACTTTCTTGAAAAAAAATACCTACATGCAGCAGTGCAGGAAAAGAATGAGAAAAGGTGACCTGAAGAGGAGCTAGACTATCACATCCTAGAAACAATGATTTTATAATATTTTCATTTCATTATAAACAATTCAAAATATTCTACTGAAACCAAGAACTTATTAATTAATTGTGAGTCATAATAAAAAGTCTGAGGTCTGTCAGCCAACCAAAGCCCCAAATGCATCTCAGGAAGGTTCTTTCAGGGAAACTTCAACAAAAAGGACATTGGCGCTCTAGTTATTTGACCGTCACTTATTTAGGTTACTCCGTCAGCTGGAACTTCCTTCTCTGACCTTACTTATTTCTTATTGTTGCGTAGATCATGTGGACCTGGTCATTGACTTTGGTCTGTTGATGATCAAGTGTCATCCACCTCTGATGATGATGTGATATGCAAGTCTTGCAGCAAAGATGTGATTGTTTTGTTCAGTTCTTTGAATAAATTAGATACTTTTTGCCCACATATGATGTTTTATAGGATATTATAGTCTTCTTTTAATCCATTTTGTTTTTAGCATCTTGATCGGAGCTTAGCATGCACATCTTTTGCTCATCAACTGTCCTGAAAAATGAATGGCAGAACAAATTATGGAGTCTGCCGAGTGTACTTTAATATTCTCCTATTGCCCATGTAACTCATGGACCATACAGTTATCAATCTAGACTTGCATCTTTTGGACTTTGATTTAGGTCACAAAGCTCTGTATGCCCTCAGTCTGTCATCTTTAGAGATTTAGACCCATGAGCACCAGTGGAAGCCAAAACATTAGAATTTAACTATGTTAACAACCTATAAAAAATAACTGGAAGATTAACTATTACAATGTTACACCTGGCCTGCTTTTAATGATGGACATGCCAGGAGCTTACGACTGCACTTTGAGCTAGGAAAACAATCAGTTTACACCATTGTTTCCATAAGGCAACAACACTAGTTCACAGCTCAAACCTCCAAATTTGCCATTTTCACTTTAGCAGCCTGATCATACCGCTTAATGTGTCTGAATTGACTTTCCATAGAGAGTTGATCACTTCTTTATCTGTGCTATGTTTGTAAAAAGTAACTTCATTATCAGAAGAAGGCTGCATTGCAGACTAACAACAATGAAGCAGAGCAGAAAAGTTCATGAGTGGCCTGGATTTCAGAAATGATCTATGCCCAACATAACTAAAGTAACAGCTTACAAAAATGCTGATATATGTTATTAGTCAACTAGTCATCATATAAATTAGAAAAGTGTTAAATTTATTCATGGGAAGTAGCACTTTCAGTTTTCACCTAGAGCTTCTTTCATTACATAACATCAGACTAACATACGTATGACTGTCTGCAACTTATGACCTCATTTTCCCATAACAACAACTCAGATGTCACTAAATCTGGGACAAGGTGTAGAGCTCAGTAATCAGTCCACTTATTCTGCTCCATTTACTGCTTCTTCAGTAATTTCATTTATTTTACTGTTGAGTCTGAATTTAAACAAGGTAGGCCTCTAATTTTTTTGACTTTTCTGCATTTTATAACATGTTAAATTAAATTACTTCAACCCTGCCTGCTGCCTTCATTGTGTTTGTTTATTTCAATGAATCTGTGGATCTTAGAATCAATGAATTACTGACTTTTGAGTACACTGTGTTGCTTCAGTATACCTGGGTCATGAAACAGTTGCCCTGCAAGATTTTGAGGGATTTCTATTTAGAGATTTGGTGAGCTGTAAAATAAATGGACCTCTGTGGAAAACCTCTGCAACAGCAGACAGACATTGTTCTATTTGCCTATCAGAATGCCACACATTCAGATAACAGTAGTCCTTTATCAGTGTTCTGGAGCAGCAATATGCATTGTACATGTGATTAATAAAACCTGATGCACAGACTCTCATCTGCAAAACAGAGGGGTAGTGTGTATATGAGAGACAATCAGGAAATATTGTCATACTTTATAAAGCACTGAGCAAATACTGCAAAATTGTCAAATTGTGTGGTGCTCAATTACTGACTGGGTCCCAGGACTATGCTGTTGCTATTGAACAGGGTACAGTGAGAAGACATACAAAATAACTAAACTCTTCAATAAGTCAATGACCTTTTGGAATTTATGCTCAGGTATGATGCAATTAAAATGATGACCACTACCACCTACCTAGTTGATAGCTCACAAAATCCTAACAACAATAATCCCATGACTTTAATTACAGTAACAACTGCAGACATAATCATATTAACTACAAGCAATTCCAGAGGGCAATGACTGAAAGGGATTCATATTCTATGAGATACATCAAACTATTAATCCTAAATGAGGAGATGACTGAAGATCTTGTGCAACACCAAAAGATGAGGTGCCACTGGTTTTCCTGTGGATGACAGGATCAAGGGTCTACCCAGCCTTGCAGATACATAAATATGTACCTAATTAGGAAATAGCATAATAATTACCACACTGGGTATAGAAAATTGTACCTTTTCTTAGCATATGTAATGATCTTTGATGGTACAATAGAAAAAAGTAAACAAAATAAAAGTTCTCTTCATATTTAGGATAACTGCTGTTTTAAGGTCATTGGCTCAGAAAGACATTAATTCTTACCTCAGATAAGTGATATGTGTATTTTAACAGTAGATGCAAATGCGTATGTATAAATAATCACATCTGTTATTTCCTAATTTGTTACTTTCACCATAACTAGAAGGAAAGGAAAAAAGGGACATTCTTGTGAAAACTGCATGTGGCATATAGAAACTATATATTTTCTAGGGATGTCATTTGAGCAGCAAGGTCTAAGAGTAAAAGACTTATTGAATAGTGTCTCTCTTCTGCATTAACTAATCAATGTCTTATTGTGAATGCATGCTTAAAGCAAGTACACACCTACTGAGTAGATCACATGAAGTTTCAGATTAAGTAACATCTTCTGACCAGCTGTAAGGACTGTGTTACACCTTCCCTAGTTACTTATTTATTAGGGATTCATGGCTAGTCTTAAAAAGGCCATAGTGGTCATCAGTCCAGTAGACACATATGAAGTTATGAATTCATGAACTTCTTCAGCTAGAATGATGTCATCTGCCTCCCTTACTGTAAATAAGTAAGAAAAAAGTAAATAAATGATTGTGAGCAAAATAATAAATGGATACTTGATTAAGTTTCCCTAGAGCTAATCATGTTATGTGTACATAGTCTGACATCCTGTTTTCATAACTTTCTTTTATTGAAATGCCTTAGCAAGGTCAAAGTAGGCAATATGCATCATTTGCCCTCATCCACTGTGTTGCTGACCATCTCAAAAAAGTCTAGCAGGTTGAGTAGTTATGATTTGCCCTTGACAATACCAAACTGGATTGAATCCAGTCTTTCAACATTTTCTAAGTCCGTATTAATCATTTGGATGATAATTCTTTCCATGGCTTTGCATATGAGACTAGTCAGACTTATGGGTCTGTAATTCCTGTGGTCCATTGATGGCATGCCCTTGTACAAACGGATGACCAATGCAGTTCTCCATTCATGTGGCACAAGGCCAGTCTGGAGGCAGTGGTTAAACAGTAATGCCAGTGGACTGATAGGTCATGTTTAAGTCTATTTAGAAGGTATTCTGACATTTTTATCAGGACCCATAAATGCAGTATTTTTCGCCTTAGAGAGCAATGTAAGACATGCTCCCAAGTGATAGTTGGGAAGTTGTTTAATGGTATTTCCTGGAAGGGGGTTATTGGAGGCAGGGAGGTAAAACTGGAGATCAATTTGTCAGACAGCAGACTTGCTATATCTTCTGGGTGTAGGTAGGTGGCTCCACTTACAGTCATTTCTGCACACTGCTTTGTGCTGCCTTTGAGGTTTTAGACATACTGTGGAAAGCTTTGTGGCAGTTCTTTGTCTGGGAGGTTATCTTTATCTCAAGTGTGGCTTTAGTAGATTTAATTAAAAAAAAAGTATTAACTTTTTTTATATTTACATACATTATACATTACTTATATGTTTCCCTTATTTATAATAAATGTCATTAAGTCCAATGTTAAATAATAAATCTTGAATTCTTTCCTTCCCTTAAACCTAATTCCACTTTCTGAACATTATTCTGTATGTACTTTTTTACAATTTCTCTTTATTTCTAGTAATTTTCTCCTTCTCTTTTCTAAACATCTCACTTCCAGTTCTTTTATCACTTTTATAATATTCAGCACTTAAAATACAATTAGATTAGATTTTGAGTTCTACTTTCTAGTAACTGCTTATTGATTATCAGGGAAACCATTTGGTGAAAACTGTTACAGTGAATATAATCTGTCTTTCTGCAACTCCCTGAACTGGCAAGTCTCAAAGGTCATAGTATGTACAACCGTGTTTTCATCCATGCTAGGTTCTATCTTTTTCCTCATGGCTGCAAGACCATGGAGTCTGTATATTTATGTAAATGTAATGTGTTCGGCATTGCTGTAAGAATTTAGCATTATTTTATAATTTGATCTTTTCCATAAAGCCACAGCAGGGGCAGTCATTGTGATATGAGTCTGGATTCCAAAAGATTGCAACAATGCTGCAGAAATCCAGAGTATTTTTTCTTTTATGTATGTATGTTTTTGCATTTTATTTTGTCATCTTTCTTGTATCTCTTTACCACAACCCAGATTTTAGAGTAGCTAATCAACTAACATGTTTTTGCAAAACATTACAGATATAGAAAGGACAAGGAGGGTAGTTGTGTCTTTTTTCAGTTTATTGTAAGTACACTATAGGATCATGTACACATCCTTAAAGAAAACATAGTCTGAGTAGGCATGATCTGCCTTTGATGATATCAAATTAGATTGAATCTACTGTTTGAAAATTGCCTATGTCCCTTTTAATCATTTCCATGATAATTCTTTCCATGACTTTGCATGTGACACTAGTCTGACTTATGGGTCTGTAGTTCCTCGGGTCCATTGATGGCATGCCCAGAGAAGAGTTGCTTGATTTAATAGAAATGGACAGACATGTTAATATCAATGAAAGAAATAGACTAGAGAAGTCAATAAAACCCAAAAAGTTAGAAGTCTGATAAAAGAAATGAAAACATTAATTAGAATTGTCCATAGAGATTCATGGGATATAACAGCAATCAATAGGATATATTACTGTGCAACTAAATTAATAACAGACAAAGTCTTGCCACAAAAACACAGGGCAGTAAGGGAAAGGAATATGATAAATCAAATACTATCATGGAAGTATCAAATAGAGAAAACTATAAAGCAATTAAGACAAGAAGTGTCACTGTTAGAAGAGTATAGAAGAGGGAACAGATCAACAAAAATACTCAGAAAGATAGAAGTGACAAAAGCAATACACAGTATCAGAACAGATCAGGATTTATCATGCACTAACGCAAATACTAAACTAAAAATTTCAGTTCATTCGGTCCTGTGTTGGGCTGCTGCTCTCGCTCCCATTGCTTCCCAGATTGCCTTCCCCCTTCTTCACTGAGCAAACAGGAGATTCCTCCCAAAGAAAAGAAGACCGTGGACAGTCCGCTTGAACCATAGTGATTTGTTTTTCTGAGACCCTTTCACTCCTATTAGAAGACGCAGTTTGCTCCCCAGATTGCCTTCCCGCTTCTTCACTGAACAAACAGGAGATTCCTCCCTAAGAAAAGAAGACCGTGGACAGTCCGCTTGAACCATAGTGATTTGTTTTTCTGAGACCTTTTCTCTCCTGCTAAGGAGACACAGTGTATGTAATCTCTTGCACATGTTCTTTTATAATTATATCCACTACCTAACCTTGAGCAGCACTCTATCTCGGTGCGTGTGAGAGCAGCCTACCACTGGTCCCTGCACAGGCCCCCCATCTTCCTTGTTTTTTCTTTTTTTTCAGTCCCCCCCCCAATTGCCTCTTGCTAATTCTCTTCACCCAACTTAGCTGTGGAACATCCTTTCCTCTGACTGTACCTCCCTCCTTTTCCCACTAGGTGGCAGTATACTCCAGACTAAAGTACTGCAATTAGTCCTTTCCCCCTGCTCCTCTAACTTTCCCTGCTTAGAAGTATTCACTACTCGACCCCATAGAACCAATAATCATCATCTCCACACACCTATATTCTTACTTTCAGAGTGTATCTTAAGAACCAAACTCAAAACCCCTAGTATAAACAATAAAACTATTTCAAACACTTACCTACACCTTGGCTGTTGTTCTCCTTCTCCTGCCTCAGGTCACTGATTGTTTTCAGGCCTTCCACCTCCTTGGCTCTTCCCGCTCCGTTCACCCTGTGGGCTCACTCTGCTCCTCTACCCTGCCCCCAATTCTCACCTGCCCCCAATTCTCCTAGATTTATTCCCCCACTTCCAACCACTCCCTCTACTCCATCCAATCCGAATACACCTTACCTGCCACTTTCTCCTCCCCTTTCCTCTTTTGACCACTCCCTCAAACTCCTATTACCTCTTTACCATCTTTCTCTATCACCTCCAGCCTCACTCCACTACCATGCCCTCTCTGCCTTCCAAATTCATTCTCCTCTCTTCCTTTACTTTCCTTCTATTACACCTATATCAAATCTCCTCCTATACTGATTCCCATTTACACTCACCCCCATTCACTCCACTGCACCTCCTCGATTCCCATTACCATAACATCTCAGCTTCTTTATTTCACTCCCACCCTAGCCTTCTCTTAAAAATAAAACACTTCCCAACCTCTAATATGAACTTCAAAATTAAACCTAATCCTGACTACTCTCTTCCATCAAAATTCAAACCTAAAAAACACATCTCCCATCCCTCTTACATTAAGCTATCAGGCGATATTCACCCTAACCCTGGCCCTAACTCTTCTCCCAATAATCTCCCCCACTCCAACAACAAACTCTCTAACAAAAACCTCAAATTCCTCTCTATTAACGCCCAAAGCTTAAAAAATAAATCAACCCTCTTCCATGCCTGGCTCAGCCACAATTCTCCTGACATAGCTGCTATCTCTGAAACCTGGCTAAAACCCCACATTACTGACTCTGAATTCCTGCCTCCAGGATTTCACTGCCTTTGATCTGACCGACCAAATAAAAGGGGTGGTGGCGTCGCACTAATATACTCCAATCTCCTGTCCATAACTCCTTACACCAACCCCATCCCTTCTTTCAACAACACTGAAATTGTAATTGGCCTTCAAAAAATAAACCAACATAAAAGCATCTGCATCATTTGCCTATATATCCCCCCTATCAACAATACTAATACTCTGGAAGACATCCTCTCTTGGACTTCCTCTAATATTAACCTAGAAACCTTCATTTTGGGTGATGTAAATATTGACTGGCGTAAAATAAATAACACCAATCCCTCAGTAGCCATCAACCTATTCAAATTCACCCAGCTTACTAACTCTATTACTCAGCCCAAGAAAACAAATCCCCCTGGCTCTATACTTGACTGGATCCTAGTATCTCATCCTAATAAAATTGTAAAATCAGGCATTTCTCCTGACCCATTAGGAGACCATTTCCCTGCTTTCGCTATTCGAGCAACTCCCTCCTCCCCTCACTCTCAGCAATACATCCAAATGTGTAACCTATCTAACTTCAACCCCACTTCTTTCTCTGAATCTCTAAAACTAATTAACTGGAACCCCCTAAAAACACTACCTTTAGATGAAGCTGTTGACTTCTTCAACTCTGCATTCTTAACTGTCCTTAACTCCCACGCCCCTATTAGAACAAAAAGAGTCAAAACAAATAACTCCCCCTGGCTCTCTAATGACACTAAAAAGCTTATGGACATAGAGATAAAACTTGGAAAGCCCACCTTAAACTAAAGCAACCAGAAACCTTCCTTGAATATAAGCAGTTAAGAAACCTAGTCAAAAAACAAGTCATTAAAGATAAAAAGTCTTACTATTCCAAACTACAAGAAAACCATGTAAGAAATCACAGACAATTATGGAACTCCATAAATTCCCTCCTTAAACCAGGTACAAAAAACAATCCCTCCCCTGACACCAGCAAATCTGACTTTGAAATAGCCTCCCTCTTCAACTCATTTTTCACCTCCACTATCGCAGAACTTACCAAAACTTTCACCAACAACAACCTTTCCCCCTTCCCTGCTCAATCATCACTTCACTTATCTCCTGCCCCCTTTTTCGAACTTAAACCAGTATCCACCAACACAATAAGGAAACTTCTCCACAAACTAAAGCCTTGTTCTAATGCCCCTGACAGCATTCCATCCTCCTTCCTAAAAATATCTTCTGACACTATTGCCATACCTGTCTCTGTCCTTATTAATAGGTCTCTACTCGAATCCTACATAACCAAATTATGGTGCTCTGCCTTCATTTTGCCTCTCCATAAAGGAGGCAAAAATTTCAATGTCTCCAACTACCCCCCATAGCAATCCTATCCCCTATCTCCAAAATACTTGAAAAATGTATACACCTTCAGCTCCTGCCATTCCTTACCAAACACCAACTTCTCTCTCCTACACAACACGGCTTCTGCCCTGGACACAGTACTACCACCGCCCTTCTATCTTTCTTGCATTCTATCAACTCTGCATGTGATTCCGGTAATATAGTCTCCTCTGTTCCTCTAGAGCTATCCAAAGCCTTTGACACTATCTCTCATTCACACCTTCTAAACCACCTCTCTAATCTCAACCTCGGTCAGAAATCCCTATCTTGGTTCTCTAGCTAACTTTCTAACAGGTCCCAAGTTGTGAAGTGGGGCCAAACCTCCTCTTCCTTCCTTCCTACCCCCACAGGAGTACCCCAAGGCTCCATACTCGGCCCTCTATTATTTAACATCTTTATTAACGACTTCCACAAAGCCATCCCTAACACCAAAATTGTGCAATACGCAGACGATTCCACTTTAATCTGTTGTGCCCCCAATCTAACTGAACTCAACACCCTAACACAGAATGCCTTCTCTACCACAGAAAACTGGATGCGCCAAAATCATCTTGCCCTAAATGCAAACAAAACCAAGATCATCCTCTTCTCTCCTACCAAATCCTCCTCCCTGGATAAGGACTCATTTCAAATTATTAGCATTAACTCCAACATTGAAATTATACCCTCTACCAAGCTTCTCAGCATTACCATTGATGACCAACTAAAATTTCATAACCATATCCAGCTAAACATCAAAAAAACACACATAAAACTAGGCCTACTTTACAAAAACAACCACTTTGTCTCTCCTCACACCAGACACTTACCCTTGCCCCTTCCTTCTTCCCTCCCTTCTGTATGGCGCTCCCCTCCTCACAAACTTATCTTCCTCACTTACCTCCAAACTGGAACAATGCTACAACAAAATTTCCAGATTTGCCACCAATGCCAAATCCTCCTCATATCACTGCTCCTCCCTCCACTCCCTAAACTGGCTCAAACTCCCCAACCACCTTGACTTTCTCCAAATCACAATTGCCCACAAATTACTGTTCCACCCTACCAACTGCCCTGCTCTCTCTAGCATTCTACAACCTTATTCCCCCCTAGACCACTTAGATCTTCCCACCAAAACCTAATCTCTGTTCAAAAACAAAGCGCACCGCAGGTAAACTACTCTTATCCTTTACTATAGCCAAAAAATGGAATGCCCTGCCCTCAACTCTGAGATCCTGTACCAACCTCAACAACTTCAAAAAACACCTACATTCTTATCTCTGTCAAAACAGGAAATGCAATTGCTCTCTTCAGCCCATTCCTCCCACTTTATCCTGCCACCTCTCTCCAGGCTAACCTACTTTACCTCTACTAAATCCTCACCTCACATTACTAAATATCAATCTCCTAATCTTATTTTGCATTAGCCAGTATCTTCCTCCATAAGCATTTGAAACTGTTGAGACTTATTCTCTGCTGATAACTCCTATTTCCAATGATGCTGTCTCTGAATATGTATGTAACTTTTATATTGTTTTATATAATTGAATGTAATTGTATTAACAATTTTAACTTCTGTTTCCTGTTGGAGCTTTTCTCCCCGGGCCTCCACTGAAAATGGGCTCTATGCCCAGTGGACTTCCCCGGTAATCAAACTGCAATAAATAAATAAATAAATAAAATATCAGCACAGGCAGAAAAATTTAGAAGCTATGCAGATAAATATGAAAAGTACAAAATAAGCAATTTATTGATGACCCAAAACGTTTTATAGGGAAATGGGAATGAAGGCAAAGGAATTGAAACACCACCAAAAAAAAAGAACTAGATACATTTTGGAGGAAAAAGAAGTTCAAATGTACAGGATATGAAATGGGATGAAGTAACAGCCAGAGAGATTGAAACAAAGTTAAGAAAAGTTCCTAACTGGAAAACCCCAGACCCAGATGCAATACCTAACTTCTGGCTAAAAGTATTAACATTTTTGTGTGAAGATTTAGCCATGAGTAAGAACTATTTGTATGCATACCCTGCCCAGACACCAGGCTGATTAACAATCAGAAAAACAATACTCCTACCTGAGAGCGAACCTGCAAGCTGTCCTAAAAACTATAGACCAATAACTTGCCTTCCAACGATGTATAAACTATACACTGGAAATGTTGCTGACAGAGTTTATAGTCATTTAGAAGAAAACCCAATCATGGCAATAGAACAAAAGGGTAATAAAAGAAAGACATATTGCACAAAGGATCATTTTTTGTTAAATAAAGTCGTAATGGAGAATTGTAAAAATGGGAAGAATCTAAGTATGGCATTCATAGACTACAAAAAAGCATTTGACAGTATCCCACATTCATGGATAAGAGAGTGCTTAAAATGTATAAGATATATCCTACACTGATCAACCACATTACAGTGGCCATGAAACAGTGGCAAACCACTTTGCAGTTAAGCCACAATAAAGGACAAATTATTATTCCAGGGATAAAAATTCAAAGGGCGAACTTCCAGGGTGACTATCTGTCACTGCTGCTATTTTGTCTTGCCTTTACTCATTGAGCTGCCGACTTAACAGATTAGGTCATGGCTACAATTTGGTTCTGAAAAAACAACAAAGTATAAGACTTCTCATCTTCTTTTTATAGATGATTTAAAACTGCATAGTTCATCAGAAGAGGAACCGAAAGCACAATTCCAAGTTGGCAAAACTTTTTCCGATGATATAAAAATGATATTTGGTCTTGATAAATCTGCAAAAGCAACCTTTAAAGCAGGAAAGCTGCAGAACTAATAAAACATTAGTATGGGGCAGGAATGTGATATAAAAGAAGTTGAGCAAGAGGGATCGTATAAATATTTGGGAATTTATGAAGGGTCAACAATAACACATAAACAAGTGTGAATAACACTTAGTAAGGAATATTTGGGTCTTTATTAGAACATCGAAGTTTCAGAACTTCGAATGTTCTAATATCAAACCCAATTCAATGAACGCTGACAACATCGAACATTCAGAACACCAAATTTTTTCCTAGGGAAAAAATTTGCTGTTCCAAAACACATACACACAACACAAGCACACCAAACAAACAGCAATCCACACACATACACCTAAAATCTTACATCTAACCCTACACTAAACTGTACATACACCACTATCCACTTACCTCAACCCAAACCCTAACCCTAAGGTCTGTCACTATCACACACTCACCTCACCCGCATCCTAACCCTAACTCACCTACCCTGCCCTAACCCTCACGTCCACACAATCGCACACTTACCTGACCCGTGCCCTAACCCTAACTCACCTAACTCACCCTAACCCTCACATCCACACAATCGCACACTTAACTGAACCTGACCCATAACATTCTACCACATCGCTGAAATAGTGAAGCAACAGAAACGGACTACCGAATTCTTTCCCTGGGAAAATTTTTGTTTTTCTGCAGCTTTGCTATGTTCGATATTAGAACATTCAAAGTTCTGAAACTTCGATGTTCTAATATAGACCCAAATATTTTGGAAGACAAATTAATACTGAAAACAACACTGGGACAGAGTCCAAGCTATAAACCAATTTTCTCTTCCTTTTCTATCTTACAGTCTTGGAGTGATTGACTGGCCCCAAAAAGTTTTGGACAAGTTGGAATGGAAAACAAGAAGGATGATTCATGCTCATCAAATGATTTATAAAAATCAGTGCATACCAAGACTATTCCCCATTCCGAAGAAGGTGTGGGCCTCCTTGAAATTGATTGCATGTATAGATCTGCAATTGTTGACCACTAACCTCACAAGACCCAAACATAGTGAACGTTTTGAAACATGAGGAGAATAAGACTAAGATGACTTCCCTGCTTAGTTTAAGGAAGCATAACGGTGTCAAGCAGGAATGGAAATCAAGCCAGAATTTGATATAAATCATTCAGCAACTGAATGTGCCAAAAAAACAAAAGAAAGAATATAAGGTGAAGGATCAGATGAGAAGGCAAGAAATATGGAAAATGCATAAATATAGTTGGAAGTATAGAAAACTCTTGGAGCAACCTTATGTTGATCAGGACTGAATGTAGGGATGGTTAAGGAGAGGTGAATTTAAACCAAAAGATGAAAGGTTAATATTAGTGGCCCAAGATAGTGGACTACATGCACGTTAATTTACAAAGTTCATTCAACATGTGGGAGGAACAGAAAAATGTAGGTTTTGTAAAACAGAACTGGAAACATTTCCATATCTTGTTGCTGGTTGTGATATACTAATGGAAGGACTGTATACTGAAAGGCATAATAGTGTGGCAAGACTGTTGCACTGGAGATTGTGCAAACATAATAATACTGAAGTAGCTGAAAAACACTGGAAACATGAGCCACAGGGCATCACAGAAAATAATGAAGATTATATCACATGGGATCACCCATTGCCAACAGTTCAAAACAGATGTGAGAAAACCAGATACAGTACTCCATGAGAAGAAGATAGACAAACAGAGAGACACAAAGTCATAAAAAATTCGTATCAGCTGGCTGTAATGAGGCCAGTGTGTCAGAAAGATACCCAGACAGTTCCACTAGTAGTAGGAGCAATGAGTCTTACAAAAACAAAATTACAATTGTACTTAGATATGCTACCAATACATGTAACTCTGTAAGAATTGCTGAAGGAGTCATTACTAGGCACATTGCTGGTGCTGCAAAGAGTACCTCTGGCTAACATCAAAGATTGAAACAATACTAATTTCATGAACCTTAATCATACTTTGGCTTAGGAATGTGGTCCATTCTCGTCATGGTATTAGAAGCCCAACAGATTCTGAGAAATGAAAAAAAGCACTGTCACATAAAAAATATTTCCCAAATATGTCTTTTTAGTATGTTCTTTATAAAACATGATTCACAAATACATTTATGTGAATAGCTGTAATGAGGTTTAAAGAAAGGGGGCAGATTTTCTTTAGGTACAGATGCTAACCGAAAGCTTATACTCCTTTTTCCTTCTTTTCTTTCAGCTCGCAAATTACTGCTTGTCATTGTATGCTGCCTGTACTTTAAGTTAAATATTCCAGGTGAATTTCCTGCATGAAGTACACTAACCTATCCATCACATACACCTTTGTCTAACACGCTTCTTTATCAGTTGTCTTGGTCAGTTTTCATTCATTTCCCAATAACTGTCAAGCCTTATTCCTGCCTGTCCAAACTGCTCACTTATAGTGAAAAAAACAGTTAACTATTATCCAATGCAGGGAGTCAGGAATGTTTAATTACTGTCCTTCCTCTTTGTTTTGTACCTACAGTATTGCAAAGGATGAACTGGAATTAATGGATATGGCTCCTTCATCCCTGACCATGTAACTGTCCCCACTCCCCCCGAACAGACGAGCAGGAAGTTCTGCATTACTTTTCTGTTTCCAGCCAGCTACTGCAAAGTTTGGCTTCCCAATAAAACCTAGTTTACAATGTTTGGGTAGAACAGGGTGAAAGGGTTGCAGCACCAGGTGAAAACTGTAGTGGTTGACATCAGTACTGTAGAGGTGGTCCTGATAAAGTCCCACAAAGTCAGTTGTGTGATCACTCAGTGTAAGTGCTAACCACCCTTGTCACTGAAAACACTAATGATAGTTTATTAAACAGCTGTGGCTGACATGTCAGCTGTAAAAATTATTTGCTTCAGTATATGTCTGCTAGAACCATAAGAAAGAGCTAGTAGCTAGTAAAATGATGATGTTTTTATTTATTTTCTTTCATGTATTTATTTTATTTGTTTGTTTATTTGCTTGAAGGTGTTTTTTTATTTTGTTTATTTGCTTGATGGTGTGTTTTTTATTTTTATTTTTTATTTTGTTTGTTTATTTGCTTGATGGTGTGTTTTTTGTTCGTCAGCTATGCATAAAAGCTGCAAATGATGGGGTTGCCCAGGACACCAACTCTTAATAAAACTCTGCCAGGTCAGTTCAATCATACCTACAAATGTATGCATCTGTTCCATGCACTATTTAAATAAATCTAACAAGTCTGCAAGATATAATTTTGAAAGATGAAACTATTTGGTAAATATGTTGCATGCTCATCTTAGCCCTAATTTACACTCAGACACTTTTTCAGACTGCTTAAAGTAAGGATAATACATGTTTTGGATAAAAGTTTTTTCACAGAAACTTTAAAAACTCATGCTGGACAGCACAACAGATCTGCAGTGTCATACTTTATGCATGAGGTTCACTGATTCCTACCTTAAAAATATCGTGCTTATAAAATGTATTTCTAGTACTATCATTTTAATAATTTTAAATATAATCATGCCATTTATTCCAATGGTATCTGAATTATCTTTTCTGTAGCATTCTAGTTCTGACTTTTTACATTAACATTTGCCTCGGACAAATGCAGTCAAGAAGTACTGTAAGCCCTAGAGCATGCAGTGTACAACAGCAAGTGCAAAATAAACAGTAACATCAAATAATTCTGTCAGGAAGCTTAAACATCAAAAATGTTTAAATGAAGTTTGCTAATTCACTGATATGACAACTATATTTTCTCTAATGCCCTAAAAAAAACGGCTGTTGAATACAAGGTGACAGGAAAACAGGGATTTATGCTGTTACTGCATACTATAAGATAATAAAATGCTTCACCAGATACTTTGAGAACCCACTCAGACGACTGAATCAAGTGAGTGATCTAATTAAATTGATCTAACAAGATTTAATCATAAATCCATAAAAATAAATAAATAAATAAATAAAAAGAAAACCCACAGCCCATATCCCCTGCTGATTATAAGTACAAATTTCAGATATCACACAACAACAGTAGAAAGGACACATTTTTAATTCCATCAGTACAGTAGTCTTAGGTAAACAGCAGCAGGCAAACCAATGAAAAAGAACATTTGTTAATTTAAATGTCAAATATTATAAACTGCAACCACATCTGTTTATCTACCTATATATATATATATATATATATATATATATATATATATATATATAAATTTACATATGAATGTATGACAGACAGTCAAGCTATTTAGACATTGAACTCCTGTTACACACTCAAGACTGTCTGCTTCACAAAGATTCATACTGTCAATACATTGAATCAGATGGATTCAAATAAAGCAATCTACTTTTTTTTCCAGGGGGCAGGTCCCCCTGCACCTTCCATATATGAATTATATATACCAACTTCAAGATCGCTGTACAGTGGGCAAATGGTTAAATTCCCCTATTCCCACTGTATAGCAATCTTGCAGAGCAGAAAAGCTGATACGCTCAATCAAAGATCAGCTATACTGGCTTTTTTTGCAGTCCAGCAAGTCAACTTGTAGAGATGGATTGAATGGTACCTATACATAAGGCCAAAACATGCATGCCCACAGCTATTGTGGTTTGCCTTTATTGGCTTGAATGTAACCATAAAGACTTAAAAGAAAAAAAGTCATGGACATTAAAATGCCATGTAGCTGAAACACTTGATATTCTTAATGGATCATTTGCATATATTCCCATGGACTTCCATTACAGGAGCTTTAGAGTATCACATGGTAAAAATTCTATCTTGGGCTGGGTTTTCTTGCAGTTTTTTACTGTATTGTTTGTCTGTTTGCTCTTTTTAGCCTTTGGTTTGGATATTAGCTGGGATAGTTTGCAGTCACTTTAATTTTTACAGGTGTCAGCTGTGTTTAAAGACCATGTGCTCCAAAGGGCTAGCCATGCTATTCTCTTATGTTATACTGATGAAATCAATAAAAAGGTTGAGCCATACATGCTCATGGCTAGGGACCTTTGGCTTTATTTGGCCGAATGTAGTCATAATGTCTTCACAAATTAAGTAGTCATGGGCATTTTGAAGCTATGTAGCTAAAAGAGTTTATATTCTAAAGGGATCATTTTCATCTATCTTATGGGCCTGCATTATAAGACGTTTAGGGTATCAAAAAGTGAAAAGACCAGCTTGACTGGAATTTCATTCAGTTTTTATTGAATGGTTTCTCTGTAGGACCTTTTTACCCTTTATTTGGATGCTACTTGGGATAACTTGCAGACAACTTCATTTTTATGTGCATCAACTGGGTTTAAAGAACCCATGTTTGTCAAGTATAGCTAAACTATCTACTTATCCTGTGCGGATGATATCAGTAAAAAGACTGAAACATGCATGTCCACAGCTAGTGGAATTTGACCTTATTGGTCTAAGTGTAATCATAAGGACTTGAAAAGTGAAAAAGTCAAAGACACTCGGAAGCCATGTAAATGAAAAATGTCATTTCTTTAAGGGGTCAACTGCATATATTTCATGGTCCTTCATTACAGGAGGGGTATCATTGCAGTAGAAACTTAAGCTTGGCTGCATTTTCTTTCAGTTTTTACTGAATGGTTTGTCTATGTGACTTTTTTACCCTTTGGCAAATGTATGTATACACACACACACATGTATGTATAAATATATATATATATATATATATATATATATATATATATATATATATATTTTAATAAAATCTCAATAGTAGACATAAAAAACAAAAATAAAAAAAACACAGAGAAAGCGAAAAACACCAACTGCAGAACATAAAATCCAAAATGTGTTCAATCAAAAATGAAAATACTTTTATAGTATTATCTGAAAAATAAAATGTGCACATGTTAATTAAAAACACATACTGAAATATATAGACATAGAGTTGAATTATGTGACATTATAACAGTAATACATTTGCAATTCTGCCTTTTAAAGGAAGGTAACAGAAAGTTATGCTTTATCGCATTTTAGCATTTTTGCTCATCTCTGTAATGATTTATGTAGTCTTTCATTGCAGTAACAAAAAGTAAGAGAATGCTATGAAGAAAGATATTAAATTTACAATTTTAAACATTTATTCTTTGAAGGCATTCTGAATTTAATCACTGCCATCTTGAATTCAGTCATATCTGAAATCATACTGAGACATGATCAAGCAATGACGACAGCCTGTTTCATTTTTGTATCCACCAGGCAGAAATATATATTTTTTACTAACTGTAATGCATTATTATCATTTAGTCCTGTGTCTTTAATCAAAGTTGCAGTGGTCAGGCATGTTTCACCAAGGAAACTTATATCTTTCTGACTTCAAGCTCCAGAGTAAGGTTACAGATTGTCAGATATTTTCGGCAGATAAATGGGATGCAAAGTATCTCTTCCAGTTTTGATAAATGTACCAGTTAGTGAGCTACTGACCTGCACAAAGTCATTTATCAATGTCTGTAACTGAATAATTCCACTCATGGTGTTATCAAGCATCTATGGAAGAAAAGTCATAAGGAAATTACCTGGAAATATGTACTTTATCTGCATAAGTAGCACATTTCCCATGCCATGTATGAAACAATAGCTTTACTAAGTAATTTGTGAATTTTTCCAGGTCTACAGCATTTCTTATAATAAGGGCAGTATGTCTTTCTTCAACATATGTACTTAACAATAGCACAATGTCTTAAACAAAAGTCAAGAATAACATATATGCCTTTTCATGGTCATCCTGTTACAATGCTTCTGCTGGATGATTGCCTAACACTTTTATCTTAATAGACCACAAAAGCAGTTTGGAGAGTTCAGTTACACTATATCTGAAAGAAAAAGCATGCTTAAACTTTTTTTATGTGGGTAACTCCAATGTGATATTTATAGATATGTTATGGCAGACTGACAGCATGAATGGATTATCAGGGGCTTCTTTCAATGATATTGGCCAACTGTCTTTGATTAGTTGTCACTGTTGCTATGTTGTAAATCAAGACAGAGGGTGGATGACATAAAGAAAGCTTCTAGTATCAGAATAGCCGTGGACTGTAGACTGTAAAAGTACTATAAGAATTTAGCAGAGGGTTGTACATACTGGAAGATGTGTGTATGCTTTCCACATTAACTGCCTTGCATCTCATGATTATTGGAAAAGAAATGAAGCTATGGCATAAACTACAAACCCATAATTCCAAAAGTAAATCGAACTTTGACCTCCAACATACCTCTCATTGATGGTATAGCAATACACTGAAGAATAATAGTAAGGCAATGATTATATAATCCTATCTGCCCCTCTTAGCATTTGTATCAGTGTATTTTAATGAGACCCACATCATTTTCAGTTCAGAAAATATCTCAATAATCTCTGTAATAAATGCATAAAGTGCACTGAAGCTGTGGGTAAATAGAAAATGCATGGGTGTATTATATATTTTCAAATGGAATGTCTTGCCTAGTGCATAAACATGTTGCCCCCATAGTATGTAGAATATAGACTTCATCTCCTAAGTATGCTATGGTCCCCACCTCTAACTCTTATACAAAAAGTCAAACTTTTTTTTTGCATTGGTCTGCATTTACGTTCTAGAGTATTGCTCAAAAGGTGCAGTAGCTAAGGTTCAAATAGATTTTTTTTTCATTGAATATGCAAGCTGGCTATATGGGCAGCAATATTAATTTAATATTGGTCGTAGACTGGAGCATAATATGGCTGTATATTTTAGAATACATTCCATTTCATGTAAACGTAACTACAAGAAAAGCACTTGCACTGAGTTTGTATTCCTGCTTTTGAAGCTAAACAAATATAGCTATGAATGCTACTTTGTTTTTTCCTTCTATTAAACTTTTGCTTACCTTCTATACATCCAATGAGATAGTTTCCAAACAGATGACTCTACTACGAATCAAAAATATAACTTCTGCACTGACTCTTAAGCTAAGAAATTATATATTTTTAGATATTTTAGAAGAAATGACAGACAAAAATGCAATGAGCAGTATAGACAAATGATGGAACAATAATTGTGACATAGTAAAATGAAGGAAATGCATGTCGTACTCTGATTACGTTATTAGAGTCACTCTCAAAAACATATCTTCTGTCACTACTGGTGGGCTACCGGGGAGATGCTGAGAGATAGGATGCAGCTTGAAGGTAGTTATCAATTACAAGCAGGAATCTTGCTGCTGTAGTAGTAAATAGTTAAAAAACCAGCTTGTAGAAATGACAAAGTTGCCAGGGAGAGTTTTTTTTTTTTTGTGCTGCTAGCTCGGGCTTGTGCAAACACTAGAGGCAATCATATAATGTGACATACAACTGACTAATGGCCCTAGGGGCTTTACAAGCCTAGCCATGTAATACCCATGTTCCTTAACTGATAATTGTTAGATGGTTCCCTAAATGACCATTGTTAGATGGTCTGAATGCTTGCAGAGAAAATCTATGATCAGCACTGGCTGGATCTGTCCATAAGAGACATAAGTGTCACCCTAGTGGTGAATTAATGGTCTCCCATCCAGTTATCCAGGTTGTGCTTATATAGGGTCGTTGAGAAGCTCTGCTTAACATGAATAGGGAGTTTATTCCAGAGTAGGGGCAGTTTCTGGGAGACATATCTGTCTCTCTAGCATGTTTTGTTTAAGTCACAGGCTAGGTTGAGATATCTGGAGTGAGTGACTCTTGTCCCATTTGATTTGTGGATATGCAGCATTTCTATTAGGGCAGGGTCAGAGACTGATCTGTAGGCTAGGCACGGGTGGCCTCTCAACAGCCTGTAGGACACAGAGTACAGCATCAGGGCTTTCAGCCCCCCCCCCCCATGTAGGTCATATTTTGGAGTTCCTGAATTCTCTTGGTTAGGAACCTCTGTGGTCTCTCCAGCTGCTACAGGTGTTTAATGAGGTACGTGCAAAAAAGAGCTATTAGTGGTCTGATGAGGGTGGAGTACAGAGGAGTTATAACATCCTTGGACTTGGATGCAATGCCCCTACTTATGAGGTGTGCAATGTAAAAGGCTTTCCTTACCACTGTGGACACATGGTGATTGATTTTAGACTGCTATAAACTTGTGTTCCCAAGTCACTCACACTGGGTTCAAACTTAGGGGGAGTTTTGCCTGTATTGTAATTTGCAGGGGCTAGCTCTTTGCCAAAGAGGAAAATGATGCACTATTTTGCATTTAGTTTTTGACCGTGGCTTTGACACCAATCATTTGTCTGTGTTAACCTCTCCTGTAATATGCTAATATCTTTAGTGGACTCAATAATTGCTCCCAGTTTGCAGTCAGCTGCAAACCTCGTAAGATACAGGCCATCTACTTTTGCCTGAAATTCAGAGAAATAGATTCCAAACAGCAGAGTCCCCAGCATAGATCCTTGTGGTACCCCACTGGTAAATGCTCTGCTGATGGAGGTGGAATCCCCAACTCTGACAGTATGGATTCTATCAATGAGCCAGATGGCTACCCATCGAATGATGTATGGGTTAATCCCCAGCTGGGCGAGTTTCTCGAATATACCTGAGTTGGGGATTGTGCTGAAAGCCTTGGTTAAGTCAGGATAGATGGTATGTACTGCTTTGCTTTTGTTCAGGGCTTTGTTAACATTCTTGAAGAAGATCACCAGTTTATAAAGGATGATCTACCCTTAATAAAGCAAAATTGGGTCAGGTCAAGAGTTTGAAGGTTGCCTGTGTCTGAGTTGATAAGGTACATAATGATTCTTTCCATGGCCTTGCAGATAAGACTGCTTACGCTTATGGGTCTATAGTTCCCAGGGTCGGTTGATGGGCCACCTTTGTGCAAGGGAATTACAGCTCAAGTACAAGTCAGTGCTCAGGCTATGCTTAAAGAGTGTGCCAAGTGGATCTGCTAGGTCACATTTTAGGTTGTTTAATAAGCAGCCTGGGATGTTACCTGGTCCCGTAGAAGCCATTTTTTGGCCTTGGAGAGAGCAGATTTGACATGCTCCTTGATGATACTGAGGAATATACCAAATCAAACCCAAGAAAATCTAAAGGTGTTACTGCTCAATACTAGAAGCCTAAACAAAAAAGCTCTCTTTACCCTAAAGAATGCTGATGTCTGGCCATCTCTGAGACATGGTTTAACTGAAACTGGTTCTCATTAATATGGGAGAGTGCTGCACACGTCTTACTGTAATGCCTTCCCTGGTAAGGTCAGACCACAAAATGGTTTCCTTTGAAGTAAAAATAAAATCTGGACCCCCAGCTAAACCAGGAATATTCAGGAACTATTCTAAGGCTAACCTCCTGCTACTAAGTGAGAACCTGGCAAAATGTCAAGCTCTTATAAACCCTGAGAACACTTCTGCTTATGCAGAACTGTTCACAGAAACCCTGTACAAGTATGTTAATAGCTGCATAAAGACAGGTGTACCCATTAGGAAGAAGTACAGAATTAACTCAAGAAACAAGCCACCCTGGTGGAATCACAAGCTCAATTGGATGTATAACAGGAGGAAGAAAATCATGGCAAAAATTAGGAGGTGCAGGACCCAGCAGGATAAAAGCACTCTCATCAAACAAAACAAACAAATCAGAGGACAAATAAAGTCTACCAAGCCAGATGTGAGGTAAGTTTCACCTCCCACGCTAAGGACAACCACAACACATTCTTAGCTATGTCCGCAACCTCAAAGGCAATACACAATTGTGTGCAGAGCTCATTGTACATGGATCCAGCTCCAACTTTACTCCTCTGTCCCCCTCAACCTTCCCTCAGGAAATATAATTAAACATAACTCCTCTTACTATCACTAGGGAACAGGTCCTTCATGCTCTCTCTGAGACCAAGAACACTGCATCAATGGGCTCGAATAATATCCCAGGATGCCTTCTAAATAACATGACACATGACCTATCATGGCCTTTGGAATTACTATTTAACTGTAGCCTCCAAACAGGCTTTGTGCCTCATGAGTGGTGAAAGGCAACAGTCATCCCTCTGCTCAAAGGTGGACCATCTGCAGACCCTGGAGACTGCAGACCCATAAGTCTCACTAGTCTTATATAACAGCCTGCAGACGAAGATTCAATAAATCCAATAAGTGAAATAATCACGATGTAGTAGCAGCTACTACATCATGATTATTTCACTTATTGGATTTATTGAATCTTCGTCTGCAGACTGCTTCCTTTGGGGTTTTCGTGTTAATCAGTTTGTTTGGCAGTTTTAGTTCGTTCACTAGTCTTATATGTAAAGCCATGGAAAGAATTATCACGGAGATGATCAACAGAGATATAGTAAACCTCCAGACACTGAACCCAACCCAGTTTGGTTTTGTCAAGGACAGATCATACCTACTCAACCTGGACTTCTTTGAGAAGGTCAGCAAAACAATGGATGAGGGCAAAATTGTTCATACTGTCTACCTTGACCTGGCAAAGGTATTGACACAATATACCACTCGGGCATTGCTGACAAATTCAAGAGGTTAGGTACAAACCCCTATGTCACCCAGTGGATAGCCAACTGGCTCACAGACAGGACACAGAAAGTTAGAATTGGGCAGTCCACCTCTACAAAGTGTCCAGTCACAAGAGGAGTCAGTCCCTCAAGGATCAGCCCTTGGATCGCTTCTTTTTGGCATTTACTTCTCAGAAGTCAAGGCCAATGTCAGTGATCTGTGGCTGACTAAATTTGCAGATGACTGCAAATTAGGAACTGTTATTAAATCTCATACTAACACAAATGTTCTCCAGGAGGCGATGACACAGGCAAACAACTGGTGTCAGAGCCATGGACTAAAACTAAATGCCAAGAAATGCATAATAGTATCCTTTGGGAAGTCATCCATCCCTGGCAACTATCATATTGACAACACACCCCTTAGAGTTGACCCAGTAGTCAGAGATTTAGGGCACACATAGATAGTAATCTAGCCTTTGATCATCACAGGTCTACAGTGGTGAGGAAATCATTCTATGTTGCACAATTTTTGTAAACAAAGGTATGGCATCTAAGTCCAAGGAAGTCATTGTTCCACTGTATTCGGCATTCATCAGATCTATCATTGAGTACAATGCCCCCTTTGGTATGTACCTAACTAGGCATATCCAACAACTGGAATGTCAACAGAGGTTCCTCACTAAAAGAATACAGGGCATAAGTAATATGTCCTATGCTGAACATCTCAAGGCCCTATCCCTGTATTCTGTCTCCTACAGGCTTTTGAGGTGAGGCTTATGCCTGGCATACAGGACATTGTCAGACCCCACTCTGATGGACCTCCTGCATATCCACAAAACAAACAGTACAATAATTACAAGACTTAAACTGTGCCTGTGATATAAATAGGACCTGCTGGAGAGATAGGTATGTATCCCAGAGACTTCCCTGTCTATGGAACAGGCTCCCCATCCATGTGAAGTAGAGTTCCTCCCTAACCTAATTCAAGTGCAACTTGGACAATTGGATGGGAAACCAGAAATTCATCACTGGTTTGGCACCTATGTCTCTAATGCAACAGGTAACCTGCAAATGGTTGTTCTCCCAGGCCCATACTTCCACTTATCAAGGGTGTCATACCTTGTCAGAGATTCAGGATGCATGGCTAGGCTTAAAATGTCCCTTGTGGTTGCGATTCTAGTAAACACCTATGAACCTATGAGGAGAGGACAGGCATCAAGAATACTTTAGGGTATGGGCAGTGGGTCATGGGAGTGAAGGGTGTGACAAATCTGTCATCTAACAGGTTGGCAATTTCCTCAGGGTCAGTGTGAGTTGTACCATCCACTATGAGTTCAGCACATAGCTGAGTATTCCCTCATAGATTTTGGACATAGCTAAAGAATACCTTATGATTGTCTTTAGCTATGGAAGCTAAAATAGCCTCATAGCTAGCTTTAGAGGACTTTAAAAGTTATCTGATTTCCTTGTTTAAGCTGTGGAGGGTATTCTTTCTCTGCTGACTAAATTCCCTCTTGTTTATCTATTTATACACGAAGTCCACCAAGGTTTTTTTTTTTTTTTAAGGGAGGACTTGATTTTGATCCTGTCAGGTACAGCAGAGTCAATAAAGTTGTCTAATTGGCTATACAGGGTGTTTGTGTACTCCTCTGCATAGCAGTCATTGTTAGCTGTGTTAGCAGGTGGTTTGAATTTTTTCAAGCCATCACTTAGTAGGCAATAGTTTCTTTTGCAGAATTTTACCTTTTATTTGCTCCTGGGGATGTGTCAGGTCTGATCATTACTTCAAATGAGACAGATTTATGGTCTGACCTTACTAGGGAGGGCAGAACACAGGTGGTAATGCAGTGACCCCCCCCCATATCTGTGAGTACTAAGTTCAGAACATCTGACCTCCTTTTTGGGGTGCAGACTAACTGTTCCAGAAAATTTGCTTTAACAAAGTCCAGGAACATCAGGGTAATTGAGATTGTGCTTGTGTACGTTGCCCACTCAATAGAAGGATATTTGAAGTCTCCCATGACCAAGGTGTTTGTCTGTATAGTGAGTAACTCAAGCAACTCTCTTTTGTGTGCATTAAAGTTTATTGTTTTACCTTCGGCTGTGTTAGCTTCGGTACTTTTTTGTTTTTCTTAGTAGTTACTTGTTACTATACCGATCTATTTTTATTCTCAGCATACTTTTTACACATTTGACCTATAGTTATTTGGACATGGAGCTGCTCAAGTGAGTTGCATTATTTAACCAGTCTGAAGGTGTACTTGGACTTAATGAAGATGGATACACCTCCACCTTTGGTTCTTTCATGCTCTTTTTGAGGTCTGAATGTGTGGAAGGCATTGTAGACTTTCTCGGTTGGAGTGCCCTCTATGGACTTGAATCAAGTCTCGGTGACTGTGTAAACATCAGCGTTTTCTCAGGTGATGAAAGTTTACAGGGACTGCAGTTTCCTGTCTGGACTCCCAGCACTAAGCAGCATAACCTTGATTTTGTCTGTATTGGATTTTTTACATCGGAAATGTTGTTGTTTTGGTATTACCTAAATAAGACACGGGGAGACAAACATCATTTGCAGTGTTCAAAAGTCAAGAGGAGACAGGTGAAGCCTCTCTCTGGCAGAGCAGAGCATGTCTTCCCAGGCTGGCAGATACTGGGTCTCCCTGGTTTGACACCAGAAGCTAAGCCAATTATTGAAGTAAGTCATTTTTTTATATTGTGAAATCATCCTGAGTGAAGGTAGAATGCTGCTTAAGACTAGGGACATACCTGCCTGGGACACATAATCTGAGAGTTGAGTCATTTGTCTCTTCATATAGTCCAAGGAGGTACATTTCAAGTCATTCATACCAACAGAGTCATAGTAATTGCTATTCAGTGACTTCAGTGCATGTGGGATTTGATGGAACCTGGAACATGACAGGCAGCTGACTGTGACCTTCTCCTTGTCCAGCCTGGTGAGGGGAGGCATCTGTGTGTCTCAATATGGAATCGCCTATGACCAGGACATTTGGTTTTGAGGTATTTTGCCTTAGGGGCTTATTCTCTGAGACACTGCTATGTGTGTTGTTATGTGTAGCAGATTTTTGTCATGCTCTAGCATGAGTGAGTTGTTTGCGCTTGAGAATCTCTGTTCTTTTGGTATGTTCTTAGTGAGCACCTTAGTGTTATGTGGGTTTATGTGTTGTGACTTTATTTATTTATTTTTTTGAGAGGAGAGGTGTGTATGCTGACAACCTGTTTGATGTCTTGTTTATTGATACATGAGAGGATTGATTCCAGTTTCATAGTATAGTTACATCTCAAACATAATGTATTTGCTTGCTGTAGGAGCAAATGGTTGTCAGTATACATGATGCAATTACTGCATTGCCTCAGGATACCCATGTCAATCAGGTTGGTTGGAAAAATGTCTGGAGACTGTTCATTGTTGCAGGTTAAACTGTATGTACTGTTAGGGGGTGGGCAAGTTAGACTAGCTTTTGCTCTAGGGTGAGCAAGGGGACTTATTCTAATGAGGATTAGGGATTAAAAATGCGGCAATGCTGCTCAGTGCTCATCTGAGTTGCCTGCAGTGCAGCAGGGAAGCCTGGGAGGGTTCCACTGACTGTTATCTAGGGAAAAAAGTTGTATCTAGGGATTTGTGTCTAGGGCACCACTAACCCTTATTGCATGGTGCACAACTATGAGCAAATGTGTGGCTTAAATACAAGCAAATGTAAATAGTTTTTTAACACAAACTACCATTAGGAAAGCCCCACACAGAGCCTTATTTCAGCAACACCCAACTCAGATGGGCCCTGAGATACACACTTCTTTCACAAGGGTTCAGGAAGGTCATTTTAATGTAAAATGCTTGGTTTTTGTGCTCAAATGATACCACACACTCTAGATACAGCAAGTATGAATCTAGCCTATACTATTTAAGGCAGAAGTAGCAGTGATACAAAGTGAAGACTGAAGCAGTTGCAGCAGCAAAAAACAGTAAAAATGAAGCAGAAGTTCAATCAAATACAGTTCACAAAGAGCACTAAAGCTTAAATTATACTTATTTTTAGATAATTTCAGTGGATGCCTTGGATTTTTGTCCAGATGTACTCCAGAACTCTGACTAAGAAAGTCAAACTCTGAGCAGCTCCAGTAAACTGTGTAGACCACAAACCTTCCTTATGTAAAATAATTGGTTTGGAGCCCAAGTGCTTAAACCAGAACTAAGATACTTTCAGGATAATAGAAACAATAAGCCTTCAACCAGCAATTCCCGGCTCAGAAGGGTGTAGGCTATCCTCTCCTGCCACAAGAGTTTAGACCACAAACTTTGTTAATGTAGAACAACTGGCATGAAGCCCAAGTACTTAAACCTGAGCTAAGACACTTTTAGAGTAATAGACACAATGAGCCTTCAACCAGCAAGTCTCAACTTAGAAGGATGTAAACTCCCTCTCCTGCCAGAAGAGTGTAGACTGCAAACCTTCCTTATGTAATACAACTCAGTGTTCCACACCTGAAGTCAATGCCTCATTGGTCCAATCCGACCATAAGCTAATTACTCTAGATATCCACATCCTGTCCCCACCCTCCATTAAGGAAACTATGATAAAAAATTTCTCCAAAGCCAACTTCATGCTTCTTAAGACAGAAGTGGTGAACTTCATGACACCCATGCAGATGGACAATACAGTTATGACTACTGAATCCTACAAAATTGCACTTTATAAGCACTTAGTGTGTGGATCGTGCAATCCCAAACAGAACCAAGACATAATCCTCCAAAAAATGAAAGCCGATCTGGTGGCCCCCTGCCATAAAAAAAACTGTACAACAGAAGGAAGAAACTGTTGCAAAAGAGAGTAAAATCCCATGAGTGGAGGAGCTTCCTGGTCAGCCTCAGTAAGAAGCTGCGATACCTGATAAAATCCTCCAAAGCTAGTTATGAAAACAAAATCGCCACTGATTCTAAAGACAATGACAAAGCATTCTATAGCTATGTCAAGAATCTCAATGGCAACACTCAGATCTGCTCTGAGTTACAGCACAATGGCTCTAAATATGCAGACCCAACTGATACTGCCAACATCCTGGCAGATAGCTTCAGTGCTAACTTTACCCCTCCCTCACTCCCAAAAGAGCCCATCTCTATACCAGAAGAATGCAAAGTTCCTGTAATCATGGCTGCACAGGTAAAAAACACACTCTCCAAAGCCAAGAACACAGCATCCATGAGACCATACAACATCACAGGCTGCATTCAACACGCACTAAAGTACGAACTGGCACCCCACCTAAGTACCATGTTAAATCACAGCCTCACCTCAGGCTTTGTGCCCGCTGAATGGCGCACAACAGTTATCCCACTCCACAAGGGGAAAGCCACCACTGACCCCAGGAACTACCGCCCCATTAGCCTGATGAGTCTGGTCTGCAAGGCCATGGAACGTATCATCATGGAACTTATAAACAAAGATATTGGTAATCTCCAAACTCAGAAATACCTCACAAAGAGGATTACCAGCCTCAGACAGATGCCCTATGCAGACCGTCTCAAAAAACTCCAGCTTTACTCCATTGTATATCGCCTACTCAGAGGTGATCTCTGCCTAACACACAAAGCTATGTCAAACCCAGAGCTGTTGAAAATGCTTCACTTAAAGAAATCCCAATCCCTCTGAGCTACATGCTCTAGGGACCTAAACCTTGTCACCACAATAAACAGAACATGCCGGAGGGATAGATTCCTGTCCCAGAAACTTCCCATACTCTGGAATAAACTAACTATCAATATCAAACAAAGCTCCTCATTAGCACTCTTCAAGAAAAATCTTGATGATTGGATGGGAAATAGGAAATTCAGCCCGGGGATCACTTCTGTGGCTCTGCTTGACTGTGGCACAGGAAAATAATTTTCTTGGGTGGCAAAAGCCAGGATACCTTTTTGGCTGGGCTTGTATAAGCCCTATAGCTGGTAGCCTAGTACCTACCTATGAACCTATAAACCTATCAACTAGTGTGAAGCTCAAACACTTAAATCAAAGCCAAGAGGCTTAGAATAACAGTTATAATGTAATCAGGCTACTAATAAGCAGCAGAATAAATGCAACAGAACACTTCAAGAAAAAGCAGCAGAAAGTAAAATAAAGTAATAAAGTATGAAGAAGCACAGATACAGTAAAAGTAATTGAGTAAAGTACATTTTATGTAAGTGGGAATGGAGAAAACAGAAGATAATTCAAGTTTAAGAGACTAAGGAGGTATGTCTCTGTAACTGATCTCTCCATACTCAGTAGAATGAGCTGATTTGATGGTACTGGAAGTAGTGCCCAAAATCAGATTTATAGTAGGAGCAGGTAACTAAAAGCCACCAACTTTAAAAGTACAACAATGGTTGGGTGAGTGTGTGGGAAGAATCAAATGCATTTAGAGATTATTAATAGTCAGGCACGGAACAGCAAGCAAGCCAAACAAGCGCTCCAGCTAAATTAAAATGCCTCCAAATATTGCTAGTTAAATGAGGAATGCTATTTCTCAGCTCCTCCCACTAATTAGCTGGATGTTATTCACTGTCTTGCAAAGGAATTATTTTCTAACTTTTCTAGCTGAACCTTGTCGAGACCTCTTAAAACTACAAAAGAACAAGAAACTTAAAGCAAAACAAATGAAATATAAGCAAAATGTAAAAAAATAGAAGTAACCAAACTTTAAATGAAAAATTTAAATTCAAAACCAAATGCCGACAGAGATCAGCAATAGTCAGGCAGAGATCCGCAAGCAAACCAAACAATCACTTCACTCCAGCTAAATGACTAGAGCATACACTGTAACCTGTAAATCTGTAAGATATAACATACATATTTCAAGTTTAAGTATTTTCCATGAATTAAATATCTATTTCTCTCTCTCTCTCTCTATATATATATATATATATATATATATATATATATATATATTTATTTATATCTCTCTCTCTCTCTCTATAAATATATAGATATAGATATAGCTCTCTCTCTCTCTATATATATATATATATATATATATAGCTGTATTCTAAACACACATATATAATGTATGTATGTATAAAGCTATACATATCAATACCCATCTCTAAATCACACACGCACACACACACACACACACACACACACACACATACACACACACACACACACACACACACACACGTGTGTGTGTGTGTGTGTGTGTGTGTGTGTGTGTGGATATATAGATATATATATATATATATATATATATATATATATATACATATACATATATATATATATATATATATATATATATATATATATATATATATATATATATATATGGGTCTACTGTAAAAGACGGAAAATCCACTTGTTCGAAAACGATCCGTGGATCCTCGGTTACGCGAAAGTGCATTTAAGTGAAAGTGCACTTCCGCAAAGCACGGTTCAACGAACTGTTCAGGGAAACTGAAGCGGCGAGGCACACTACAATGAGGAATAGGGAATTTACCTGTTCCCCACTGTAGTGCGATCTCAGACTTGATATCTTGAAGTAGGGGGTGTGTGGGGGGTGCAAAGCCCCCCATTTGATTAGTGTTTTAAAGTTTGTTTTTTATTTTATGACCATGTGAATTTTTTCCTGAGTAAAAAATTTGACGACATGGCCATTCGCGGTTTACAGCATTCACTGTATATGTGTCGATTATTATGTGTTCAAAGAAGAGATTCTTTGATCACATAATATTGACCCCATGTGCCTACTGTAGTAAGGAAAGCCTTCTACGTAGCACACTTGATTAGTAAAGGCATTGCCTTGAGAGCAAAAGAAGTTACAACTCTCTATACTTTGCACTTATCCAGCCCATAATTGATATAATGCACCATTTGGCATGCACTGTACCTGCAGCAATTAGAGATACCTTAGAGGTTTCTAACAAAGAAGATCAAGGGGCTCCAGCTTGTGCCTTACACAGACCAACTAAATTCCCTGTCACTATACACCGTATCATATAGTCTTCTTAAAGGAGACTTATGCCTGGCCTACAGAGCAATCCAAGACCGAAACCTAATGAACTTGCTGCATATCCATAACTCAAATGGAACTAAGGATACCCATTCCAGGGACCAAAATATGGCCTGTGACATAAATAGGACATGCGCGAGGGACAGATTTATCTTCCAGTGACTGACGCATATTTGGAACAAGCTACCAGTTCATGTGAAACAGAGCACGTCTACGACACTGTTCAAGAGGAACCTGGATGAGTGGATGGGTCACTGTAAATTGTTACCAGGGATATAGCCCACAACCCTCCTGGATATGGGAAGTCATCACTAAATTGAATCTTGGGTACTGACTAGCATTTTTATGGTATTACATTGGGATGAAATGGTTAGACTTAAAATGACATCCGGGTCGATAGCCTACTTATCTCCTATGACCCTATGATCCTATGAACTGCCATGAGGACCTACTACACGTTTGATATATGATAAAACAGAGAAACTCCTTCCTAACTTCAATCTGCCAAATACATTTACCAATAACCTTCAAACAGGATATAAATTCATTCCTTCTTGACACCTGGCAATGTTACTGCTTTGAGCTACCTGACTAGCTCATCCCTCACCTTTATCTGTCTAGCAAACTGCTACCCCCAGCTCAAGCATATCTTTTAAGCAGACTCAGTTCTTCTAAACTAAACAGCAGCAGATTGCTCCAATAATATATTTCTGACCTTTTGAAGGTCCTTTTCTACTTCTTATAGGCAAACATATATCTCTCTGTCCACCACATACCAATGTCTGCATATCTCTTGCTATATTCCTCATTAATTCATCGCTCACAGAAGCTCATCTTTATTCTGTCTCATACAATGAAGAGAATGGTGTAGATGACTTACTGATATGAAACACCACAAATAATGTTACAAAACGATGCCAAACACTGCTAAATATTGCGTATACTTTGTATTAAGCACTTTCATCTTTAGACGACTTTTTCAGAATTCAAATTAATTTCCAGCTGTATAAATAATCACATCATCACATGACTGTATGCAGTTCTGTTCCATTCTTTAACAGAAAACTGATTTAATAATATAAATATTAAAACTCATCTTTAAAAACATTACATGCAAAAAAAAAAACGTTCACCAATCTACAGTGCAATCTAAATATATTTCTATTACAAATTTATATTATACAACTGCCATTTAAAATTGTCTTACATACCACATTTCTCTATCCTTATTGAGGGCTCACCTTGTCTTTACACAGCAATCTCTCTCTCTCTCTCTCTGTCTCTCTCTCTCCATCCCTCACTCTCTTTCTCTCACTCTCTCTCTTTTCTTTCATACCTGTATTAACCCAGCCTGGCACCCAGTTATCATTACCCCTCATTACTTGAGTCCCTAACTTTCTTCAGTATTGTCTTTGTAGAATCATTTCCTCTAAAGTGTGAGCGTACTGTGCCGTGCAACTACCAAAATAGTCTTTGCTTCATTTTGAATAAAAGATTCACTTTAATATATGTGTACTGTTTGTTTGTTCTTCTTTCAGCTTTTCCTGGGTAGGGGTCACCACAGCAGTCCGCTAATGATTGGCAGTAGATTTTTTATGAGTGCCGAGGTGCCAGCTTGATGCCCAACCTTCAACGGTGGCACACCCATTCTACACATGTCTTTCAAATGCCACTCGACCATGGGGAGGACATGCAGACTCCACACAGAAAGGGCTTCAACCAAGAATCGAATGGAAGAACCTCTTGCTGTGAGGCAACAATGCTACCGCTGCACCACCATGGCTTATGTGTACTGCACAGTGTAGTTAATTAATTGCTGAACTCTTGATCTGCCTCTGTTATAAACTTATAGATATTTTTGCTTTAATAGATTTGTTTGCAGTGTCATAACAACTTTGTGCATGCAACCATGAAGCTCTTTTCACAAGGTTGCTGATGAAAAGGGGTTTTAATTCCAAGCTGGACTTTCCTGATAAATAAATAATATGCAAGTGTATGTGCGTGTGTGTGTGTGTGTCTGTGTGAAGATACACCAATTTAAATGATAAAATCCACACATCTTTGTGCATCTTAAAGTCATGTACATACTGCTTTCTCAAAATTATCTGGGCTGATTTTTTTGCTGATTAGAGACAGCATTTAACTTCTGCCCTGTGTTGCTCAGCAGCACAGAGGGTGACACCTGCATTGTTCTGGAATGTCTAAAGCATGACCTTTCTTTATACTTATAGGTTTGCAGCTCGTTTATCAAATGCATTATGAAGCACTATGTAGGTGAGTATGCCTGGCTCCAGATGTTTAAAAGCACTGGCTGTAATGATACTCATACGAGGCGTTAATTGCTTTCTATAGTTTAGCCTGAAATGTCATTTCACAGCTGATTTACACAGCTGATCTTTGCTGCGAACTGAAATAGAAGAAACGTATAACACATTAAGTATAATGCTTATTACCAACGCTTTCGTTTAAAATTGTAAACTGATTGCAGTATGAACCCTGCATCATCAAGGACATAACTATCTCCTCTCATGAATCATTCTTCCTACTTTACTATTTTATACTTTTAGATGTAACTACTCAATTAAAGGAAAATGTATTCAATTACAGCTGCCAAAGGCAACTTTTCTTTATAAAGGAACTTTTTTTTAAATTTTGCATGCTCTGAAATTGTGATAGGTATTCATTCTGCACATGAAAGTGAGACTGATCCTGTTTTAATGTATGCAATTAATGGGGAAATGTATCCCTGCAATGTTCAAGTTTTATTTAGCTGCAATATTTAATCCCAAATCATTTAGAGAAATATAAATAACACTCCTCAGGAACTGAAATGTATTCTTTAAAAAGATGGGTCTTAATGCAGCACCTGCTAAGGATCACTGCAGAAAACATCTACATCTAATCTGTTAGATTACTAAAATGGAGAGTGTCAGTAATGTGAAGAAACACATCACAGTCTATTGTTAAGACAAGAGTAGTAATTTAGAATATATAGGAAAAAGTGATTATTTTTTATAAATAAGACTTAGAAAATCTAGACAGTGGCTAAAATTCCAGGCTTTATATGTGTCTATTTAGTGGTCTACATTTCTTGCATGAATGTGGTTAAAAAAAAAAAAAAAAAAAAAAAAAAAAAAAAAGAGTCCTTGATGTTAGATACAGTGCTTAAATATCCATTACCTTAATAACTCCAAATAAAGGGATTGGGTTAGTCCGAACTCTTGAGTAAATGCAAAACCTATGTCTTTGAGCATGTATCTTGAGGGGACTAAACTTTTGGAAACGCTTTTTATTTTTTTTTTTACCTTCACTGACTGCCACCCATAAAACTCTTTCTCACTCGGTTAAACCATTCATTCTTTTTACTGGGTAAAAGGACGAACTAGAGGCATCACTCATTCTGATTCTGGCAGCTATCAGAGGAGTGTCAAAGGTTTTTCTTGTTTTCCCAGGTGGACTTAAATGCACACACCCAGTGAGGCACTTGGGGGTGAGGGCATGCAATGTGATGTCCATGGAGGAATCCTTACCTTAACACACCAGATAAGAAAAGGAAAATGTCACAGCCAAAATCTAAAAATCAGAAAGAACAACTCTTATAAAGGTAAGAGCTCCTTGATTCAACTAAATAAGAAACTAAGAGATCTAATAAAGTCCAACAAGGTCAATTACGAGGTAAGGATAGCCTCCTAGTTAAAGGAAAATCACAAGGCCTTCTTCAGCTATGTCAGGAATCTTAAAGGTAATGCTCAACAGTGTGCATTTCTAATGGTAAATGGCACAGCCTTCACTGACCAGAGTGACATAGCAAATCAACTGGCTGATAAATTTAGCTGTAACTTCACCCCCAACTCCCCCCACTACCCCATGTGGAATCTCTTCTAGCATATCCCCCTAACTCTCAGGAGGGAATAGGTCCTGGAGCTGCTCGCTAAGATCAAAACCCCAGCTACAATGGGCCCTCACAATCTCCTCAGTTGCCTCCTAAATGGCCTAAAACATGATCAAGCAGGACCTCTTGTCAGACTATTCAACTACAGCCTAAAAACAGGTTATGTGTCAGGTAACTTGAGGGCTACAATGGTCATCCCTCTTCATACGAGAAGACCATCAACTATCCCCAGGAACTACAGACTCATCAGTCTGATAAGTATAATATGCAAAGCCATCAAGCAAATTATCATGCAAATGATCAGCAAGGACATTGACAACCTACAGACACTGAAGGGGTTGTCTACTTAACCTGGTAGACTTATTTGAGAGGGTCAACATGACTATGGCTAAGGAAAAATGGTAAATACTGTGTATCTTGACCTGGCCAAGGCATTCAATATACTACGTCACTTGGGTATTGTTGACAAACTCTCAGACCTAGGCATAAATCCCTACATAACTTGCTGGATTGCCAGCTTGCTCAAAAATAGAACCCATGAAGTCAGGATTGGTAAGACCATCTCCACCAAGATAGCATTCGCCAGTGGAGTTCCCCTGGGCTCTGTGTTGGGCCAGCTTCTGCTTTATATCTACGTCTCAGAAGTCAAGGCTAATGTTAAAGGCCTATGTCTCACCAAGTTCACAGAGGACTGTAAACTGGAAGCTGTCATAGACTCCTCCCATGACACCAGCATTCTATAAGAGGGTCTAACACAAATGACTGGTGTAAAAGCCACAGATTAAAACTCAATGTAAAGACATGTATTATAGTGACATATAAAACAACAAAGAGGACAAAAAACTAGTCCAAATACCACCAAAAGTGAAAAACCACGGCAAAAGAGTGCAGGAAAAAGGTTTAATTGAAACACTCTGGTGGCTCAACAACTAGTGCCTTCCAGGAGTACAAAACTAAGTGAAAAAGCATGATACTTAAATCCAATCAACCAATTATACACATTAATTATCCCATTTAAATAACAATCAAATTAAAACTTTCCACGTACATTCTGCATTAAGTCTTCCAGGACTTAAAGTGCCAAACTTTAAAATATATACACCCTCTTTATATAATAATTTAATTTTCAAATTGGAATTAACTACATCATAGCTTATTTGTTCTAAAATACAGGCTTGAAGCCCAGATATATCACTGTTGTGAAACAATTTAAACTGCATAGCTACTGGACTGGCGACTTTTTAAGACCTAATGTCTCTAATATGTTCCTGCAGTCTAATCTTAAAGGCTCTTTTTTCTTTCATATATTATAGTTCCCTTTGGGAAAGTGTCCACCCAAGCTAATTACTTCATTGATAAAACACCCCTAAGAGCTGACCCAATAGCTAGGGATCTGGGAACATATGTATACAGTACTCTGGCATTTGACCAGCACATAGCCAAGATAGTAATAAAATCATTCTATGTTGTCCAAGGAAGTAATAGTACCTCTCTACTTACCCCTTATCAGACCCATCTTTGAGTAAAATCATGCACAAACACCACTTGCAACAGCTGGAATGCCCTCAAAGGCTCCTCACCAGGAGAATCCAGGGTATAAATACCATCACCTACACCAATCACCTTAAGGTCCTGTCACTGTATTCAGTCAATACTGGTTAATAAGAGGTGATCTGTGCCTAGCATATAAGCTGTTCTCAAATCCAGCTCTCATAGATATGTTACACATCCACAAGACAAACAACACCAGGAACACTAGATCCAAAGAGCTGAGCTTTGTTTGCAATATAAACAGTACCTTCTGGAGTGACCAATATGCATCTGAAAGAATCCCTGCACTATGAAATAAGCTCCTGATCTACATGAAGCTGAGTTCATCCACAACCCCATTCAAAAGGAACCTTGATCATTGGATAGGAAATCACAAATTCACCCCAGCCTGGCCCCCATGATTCTGATGGACAGAGGTTGACAGAAGTAGATTAATCCATAACTAACATACCCCACACACGTATAACCCTTAGTTACCTACTTACTAACATACCCTAAGAAACTCTTGGACAAAACTGGGTTGAGTTGCATGGCTAGGCTTGTAAGGACTCTGGTGGTCATTAGCCTAGTATGAACCTATGAACCTATGCCCTGTCTCTCCAATAAAGGGCATTTTCTCAAAGCAGCCCCCATCTCTACTCATAGCATGAGCAGTTGTTTCTCTAATCATCACCCGGGAAATTAAGTATGCCTCTGACTGCACAGAAACCCCAGCCTCCCTGACAAAAGGCATGAGTGTGCCATGACAATTCACTCCTCCGACTTCCTGCCCAGCTCCCTCAGTCTAGAGATGTTAATCAAGCACTGGTCACCGGGTCATCATTAGCACCTCATCCCTCTGTGCCAATGAGCCAGGCTTTTGCAAAGACTGAAGTAATTATGCAGACAAATATATGAGAAGCTGTAAAATAAAGAACAGAATATGACAGTAAAAATAAAGAAAAACTGTGGAAGAATGCTAGAGTTACAACTATGATACAATGGAGAGGGTAAACTAGAAGATGGAATGCTTGGACTATGCAGAAACAAATGAAAAAGATGCTGTAGGAAAGTAATTGCAGGGAGACCAGTCAAGAATCAATAACTTAGTAAGATCGATCTTAAATGTAACCTAGCCTCTTCAGTAAAGGCAAGAGAACATTTGAAAGCAAGTGATTTAATTGCCTTGAAGGACCATGGTTTATTTGATGATAAATGACAGAACCATTATGGGGGTGATAGAGTAAAAGGTAGTTTATGGAGATGAGCCCAGCCCCTATGCCATCTAGGCTCTTAGGTTCGTAGGTGTATTCTTTGCTAATGACCACTATGGACCTTTATAAGCCTAGTCATATACCCAAAATGTATATCATGAGTTGTTGTCCCTTAAAAGTTAATTTAAGGAGGTATAAGTTAATTAAGGCATGATTTATTGGCTGCCTCTGTCCAACAGGGACATAGGTGTCAGACTGGGTGGGGGGGGGGGGTTTCCAGTTTTCATCCACTGGTCCAGGTTGCAAATGAATAAGATTAGGGGTCTGTCAGTCTACAGATCCGTACCTTTAAAAGGAAAAAAAATGGCAGAGGATGAATATGAGATCAGTATGAAGAATCAAATAAAGGTTACCCTCATGCCTCAAGTATAAAGACGAGTAGAATAAAATGCCTAAAATATATTCAGTATTTACGTTTTCACCCTTACTACAAGGACTTCCTCAGAGCTCTTAGGAATGACATGCTCACTGAATTTCATGCAATAAGCAGCAGTATTTTTGTTGTTCTAATATATCACAGAACTGCAAAGAATAAATGTATACATAAAGAAAACAAAAATCTACCAACGAGTGTGTATTCTAATGACTGTACAAACCACTGTTAACATTTAGTTTGTCATGTCACTGATCTTATTTATTTCTGCTGCCTAGTGTGGCAGGCTAAACTAACCCAGTGAGAAATGCAACCACATTTACAACAGAAAGAAATACAATATAGACAGCAAAATGAAATTACTCAACAGGGCTGCTTACAAAATATGTGGTAAAGGGCTGCAAAGGAAACTTTCCCATAACCATGTAAAAACTGCACATAACTCTATATCAATAGTTCACAAATGCTACAGTTAAGGCAAAGTGCTATGACTTTTGCAGACAGATTTTAGCCATGTTCCTCCTGAATTTAGTGATTTTCCTAAAAACTATCAAGGTATATGCATTATTAAATAAATTATTTACACCAGTACACATATTATTTTCAATAATCATATGGACTTAACTATCTGCAGATCTTCTATTCTGAACAATAAGTAACTCTTGTTCTTTCAGACTCTGTTAGGGTGGCTGTGGTGGTGCAGCAGTTAGCGTTGCCATCTCACAGCAAGAGGTTCTCTGGTTCGATCCTCAGCTGGGGTGCCTTCGGTGCGGAGTCTGCATGTCCTCCCTGTGGTCGCATGAGTTCCCTCCAGGTGCTCTGGTTTCCTCCCACATCCCAAAGACATGCTGTAGGTGGATTGGATACTCTATATTGGCCCTAGGTATGATTGCGTTTGTGTGTGTGTGCCTTCTGTGGAAGGTTGGGCGCTGGGCTAGCAACTCAACACTGTAAAACTCCACTGCCAATCATGAGCAGACAGGTGATCTGCTGTGGTGACCCTTAACTGGTAAAAGCCAGAAGAAGAAGTTCTTTCAGACTCTGTTAGTATTTTTAAATGTCAGTGATGTCATTTTTAATTAATGAAGATTGAGAGTTATACTGAAGTATACAATCTTAATGCTTTGCCAAATCAGCAAGCAGTAACATGTTTTATCATATCATGAAAATAGTCAGTGAAAAATGTTATTATAAAAATGCTATCAGTATATTTCCAGATGCATTCAATGATCTGCTTTTCATATTTTGATGTAGTTGAGATTAAGCCATAAGTAAGTCACTGTCGAGGTCTGAGATAGTTAAAACAAAGGAGCTTGCTTAGCTCAGAAAAGCTGTGAGCTTCATTGTACATTGTACAGGCACTCCATACAGGCAGCGTAAACAGAATAAATATGGTAATCTAGAGAAGGTAGTATCAATCCTCTTCAGTATTTTGCCAAAAAAATCATATGATATATGCAACAAGGGACATGTAGACATGACACTAGGTTTGAAGGCATTTAACATACTACTGGGAGAGAACAGAAAAAAAGTACAAGTAATGCCAGATATTATGAAATGGATTGACTAATGATGAAATGCATCTGCTGAACTCAGAGAAAACATTAATGCACAATGCTGCAAAGAGCCATACAGCAACGGAAATTGGAATGTAAGAATCATGAGCAAGGTAAACTCAATGTAATGAAGGCTGGGATGACAAGAATAAATGCTGACATCTTGGAAATGAATGGACTAATATGGAATCAAATGTGTTAGATAATCATAAGATCTTCTAATATGGACAAGAATCCTGCAGAGGAAATTATTTAGCTTTTACAGTTAATACAAAATCTATCAAAATTAGCTTTTGCTTAGAAAGCAAAAGTGATACAAAGAGCTCAACTGGACTGAAAGGTCAGGCAATCAACATTGTGTTGATACAGGCTCATGCTCCAGCTCCAGCTTCAGAAGAGGAAGAACTTGATCAGCATTAGGAGGATCTACAGCACCTTCTGGAAATAACATCAAAACGAAATTACATTTGTTAGAGGTAATTAGCATGCTAAGGTTGACAGTCAAAGTACAACTGGAGTAATGGGCAAGTTTAGACTTGGGGTATGAAATAAAGTGAGACACACACTAATAGAATTCTGCCAAGATAATTCACTGGTCATAACAAATACTGTCCTTCAACAGCATTAGAGACTGTATATACATATATCACTGGATGTTCCATGATGCAAAACACTGAGTATATACTTTGCAGTCAGAAACTAAGGGGTTCTGCACTTGACAGAGTCAAGATCTGGAGCAGTCTGTGGCTATGACCATTAGCTTCTTTTCACAGTTTTTGTTTTTTATCATCTTTGTTTCAGCGGTTTTCTGATCATCCACCTCTAAAATCCAACAGGTCCACATACATTCTTCATCACTGCTGTGAAGGTCGATTGGGATTGTCCAGCATTTTGGCAGCTATCAGGGGTGATTTGGTTTCTGCTTTTGAACCGTACTTGCCTGTGAATGCTTAGCACTGTGAGTGAAGAGACATGCAATGGACATTGCCCACTTGTCATCCCTTACTTTCACAAAGGACATTGATAGCAGTAATAGTGCCCTTTTGTCATAAAGCACGGGTTGCATTTTTTTCAATTACCACAGGAGAAATCAAACAAGCCCATGTGCTCACCAAGCACCTGCAACATATCCATCCTCCCCTGGGTGAGATAATTAGACCAGTCTCCTTTAATCCTTCCCCTACCTGTCTAGCTCTTCTATCCCCAAGACCACTAGTTGAATCCCAATCTCATAGATCCCATTCGAGTCTCCAACCCTCAGCACCATGGAATCTGACATTCTATTACAACATTTAGAATTAAATTAAAGTAACATGAAAATCACCTAGGTAAACTTGGTAGAAGCTCGATAGTATGCAGTGGAGATAAAATGCAGATTTAAGGGATCTGGCAGAGTGGATAGAGGACCTTATGAACTCTGGGCAGAAGTTTCCAATATTCCAAACAGAGATGAGATTAAGAAGGGAAGAGGTTGTCTGTGGAGGCTATAGAAGTAGACAAATAAGGAAACCAAGAGGCAATGGAGATGGGGAAATGTGTCGAGTTGAATATACAGTTTCAAAGAACAGCAAGAAGAAGTAAGTAGGCATACTTAAATAAGGAGTGCAAAGAAATTCAGGAAGATCAAGAAGACTGTTAACAATGAAGGCATTTTTGAGGTAAAGCAGGGACCTAACATCACTGTTACATTAACTGGCATGTTATGTGAATGAGAGACACACATGCTGCAGAGTGAAGTTAAATGCTAGTAATAAGGTTGCATTGAGTAACAGTATTCTAGCTCAATTATTTGAATTAATAAAAAATTATACTGTTACAGTGTTGCACGGAATTTGCCAGCAAATCTGGAAAATATTGCTGGGGCCATTGAATTGGAAGGGGACAACTTATATTAAAGTAAAATAAAAAATACGCAATGTTAAAGAGTGCTGAAATTATCAATCAGTTGAACCTGTTTCACATGCTAACAAGGTAATGCTCAAGATTCTTCAAGATGCATTCCACTAATACATGAACTCAAGCATGCTGGATGTGTAAGTTGTTTTGTGAAGGGACAGTGGCAATGGGGGATCAAATTGCTGACATCTGGTGGATGAGAGAGAAAGTTATGGATCTGCAGAAAATACTTACTTCTGCTTTACTGACTACTGTGAATCCTTTGCCTGTTTGAACTGGAACAAACTGTGATAGAGTCTTAGAGAAATGGAGATACTTGGTTACTTCATTTGCCTTTTGTATAATCTATATATAGAACAAGAAGCAAGTGTTACAACAAAATATAGAATAACTGAGTGGTTCAAGATTGGTACAGAAATAGGACAAGGTT
>NC_056728.1:1500211950-1500256950 GCF_019279795.1 Protopterus annectens
TCTATAATAGCTCTCAACATCTCTTTAACCCTGTCCCAACCACTTATTCATTCTTTCTCCCTACACTCTCCACACATTGCACCAAACATATTTAATGATGCTTCTCATCTTTACTCCAAATTTAGACTGATTAACTCCATCTCAACTCAAAATAAAACAAAATGAAGTGAAAAAATAGTCTCCAAAAACAAGTATCAATAATTTTTCAATACACTAAAATCCAAAAATCCTTCTAGGAGGAGACAATTATCCTGATCCTGGCCCCATGTATCACAATGAACATTAAGACAGGTATCTTTCACACACTGTTCTTACCCCACAACAGTCAACCCCCAACCCCAGTAATCTAACTTTTGCTGCCATGCATATTAGAAGCATAATAAATAAAACAGCTGAACTACATGCCTGGATTACCCAACATAAGCCTGAGATTCTTGCTGTAACTGAACATTTGCTTAAATTCAGATTACCAGCATAAAGAATTCTGAAATTAGACTTCTCGGCTATAATATCAGCTGTAATACCCATATACTGAAGAAAGGTGGTTGTATAATTTTAATATTTACTAACAACTACCACATTTCCCCTTACAACAAACCAATACCAAAATTCAGTTAAGCAGAACTTCTTACTTCTTTCCCAAAAATAATCAATTATAAACAAATCTATTTTACTGTCATTTACATCCTTTCTGGAGAAGTACAGCTATACTGGAAGATATCTTACATTGGATATACATAAGAATTCCACACGAAAAAACACTATTAGGTGATGTGAATGTCAGTTGGTTGGACATAAACTCTAACTGCCCTACATCTAGCATGAAATTATAGGGTTCCTATCACGTCATCGAACTTTTACAAGTTTGAACAGCATTAAATGTCATTCAACCTTTATAACATTCTAAACATTGGTTTGCATTTTAATGTATTTATGCCATTGAGAATTTATTTTGATTCTACCTATGTTAGGTACTATGGACTTATTTATATTTATGAGTAGTGTTTAACAAGATTTTTATTGGTTAGTTCAAACGAATGGTCAGCATATATATATGTGTCAATTAGTGTTTGTATTTGTCTGATGAAGTCTAACTGTTATGTGACGAAAAACGTGGTGATTGTCAAACATTTAATAAAGGTGTTTGGTAGTTTTCTCGGCTGTCCGGTGCAAATTTGTCCTCACACAGTGCTATTTTTTGGTGAACCGCATATGGTCTACACCATAAGTTTGAATTTGTAAAAGTTTGAGCGTGTGAATGGAAATCTCCATAGCCTGAGGTTTCCATTCTGTTCAATGTGGTGCAATCTCAAAGTTGGTATATTTAAGTAACGGGGTGTGAGGGGTACAGGGGGGCTTGTCCCCCTGCTTACAACAGTTTATTTTATTGTCCGTTGTGGGGTATTTTAGGTAGTCAAAGTTATGTAACTTCGAACATAATGGTTCGACCACTAGGTGTTCAAAGTTATGTAACTTCGACAATGTGATATAGACCCAAAATTATATGATGTCACACAACTAATTAATAGCCAGCACATTATAGCAAGACATCAAATTTGGCATTAGACTGGATTCTAGCATCAGACCCTAGCAAGTACACTGCCATATGTACAATATCAGATTCTCATTGTGATCATCTGCTAATCTATACAACTAGACATAGCCGGCCTTAGGCATAGGCCAACTAGGTGGCCATCTAGGATGCCACTCTAGAAGGGGTGCTTTTCCAGTATATATTTGGTGTAGGTAGACCATGATGGGGCATCGGGCGGTCTGGTGTAGGGTGCCATGGTGCCCATTTGCCTAGGGTACCAGTTGACCTAAGGCCATTCCTGCAACCAGACATCTCACACATTCACTTAAGCAGCATGTTTATAAACAACAAACAGCCTTTCCAAGTTTAAGCCAGAAATGCACATTACTACTCTGTCATCTTTTAACTGAAACTTCCTAAAAATCCTCCCATTAGATGATACTGTAAATGAATTTAGTTGAACTTTCCTGAATATTCTAAATAGCTTTGTGCCTCCTAGAAGGAAGAGACTAAAAACAAATGATGCAATGTGGCTGTCCCGAAAGAATAGATTTCTAATGTAGGATAGAAAAAAAAGCACAGAAAGGATAGTAAAAATATAAAACACTACACTATCTTGATAACTTCAGAATGCTTCACAACTGTAATAAAAAATAAATAAATAAAGACATAAAACTGTACTACAATTGCTTCAGAAGGATAGTAAACACAACCTTACACAATTCTGGACAGCCATTAAAAAACAAAATTTAAATCCTGGCCAAAAATTCAGCCCTAAACCCACTCCCAATAACTTACCACTCAAAAGCACAATGCAGTTCAACTGTTATTTCATCGATAACATAGCATCTTTTATCAAGAATTCCCCAACATCTAATTGCAACCCTGTGAAGCAGCTACATATCAACACATCCACTTTCTCCTTCAAAACTGTGCCAACAACTGATATAAAGCTACACTTAAACAATCTCAAACCATGCTCCACTTCAGCTGATGACCTTTCAAATAAGTACCTTAAAATAGTACCTGATAGTATTGCCTGTCCTGCCTCAGTCCTTATAAATAGATCAATACAGGAATCCCGCATTCCACCTCTCTTGGAAAAGTCACACATTATCCCTTTGCACAAAGGAGAAAATTCAACAGACATTACTAATATTAGACTTCTAGCAATCTTACCCCTTCTCTCCAAAATATTTGAAAAGGGTATTTGAAAACAATTGCTAAACTATCTGCTGCAGGAAGAACTTCTATCCTCCACACAACATGGCTTCCATCCTTCCCATAGTACTACCATTGTACTTCTACCCAATATAGATACTGTCAATAAATCAAGAGATAATGGCAAACTAGTCTTCTCCTTATTTTTAGGCTTGTCTAAAGCCTTCAACACAGTTTGCCTCAGCAGACATCTACTTCAAATGTTCTCATTAAGTCCCTCTCAGCCCACCCTCATGTGGTTCAAAAGCTAACTATCCAATAGGTATCAGTTAGTAAAATATCACTATACCCTGTCTCCATACCTTTCTGTCACCAACGGTGTACCACAAAGCTCTATGTTTGGTTTTCTCCTCTTTAACATTTTCAGTAACACCCTCCACACATTCACACAACAAGCCACCCTAACACAATACACAAATGATTTTGCTGTCATTTTCACATCTGACAACAGGGTACACCTCCAAAAAATTACTGAAGAAGCTTTAACAGCCACTGAAACATGGTTTTGTAACTCACAACTCAACTACTACTTTTTTTGCCAAATCATTGTGTCATGATAAAAAAAGGAAAGTTCTCTCTTGATAATATAACCATTGAAGTCACTCCTGATTGCAAATTATTAAGGACTACAGTGGATGACAATCTTAAATTCAACCTGCATATACAAAATTGCATAAGAAAACTTATCAAAACTAGGGATGCTTTACAGAGCCTAAAACTTTCTCACCAGTGCAACTAAAATTATACTTGCCAATACTTATCACCTTCCCACACTTCTTTATAGTGTTCCCATCCTTACTAACCTCCAGGCTTCACAAAAATCAAAACTTGAACAATTCTATAACAAAGTTCCTTAATTTTCAGTAAATACCCCTATCAGAACCATCACTGTATAGCACTAACATTCTAAATTGTTTAGAACTACCCCATCAACTAACACATACACAGCTTCTTAACACCTATAACATTATCCAGCATCCATCTTCCTTGTTCAGCACTAAATAAGATTCTGCATCACTATGCCCCCCAATTGATCCAATGGACAAAAACTCCCGTCTGTCTACAAACCTATCAAATCTGCTGGGCATTGTTTATACTCTTACCATGTTGCCAAGATCAGGAACTCCTTACTTCTGTCCATCAGGTCAATACCTTCCCCATATCCTTAAAATACACTCTGAAAGACTTCTCAACCAAAATCTGACTCTGTTCTTTCTCACTACCAGGATAAACTATAGCCTTTTATGTAAACAAGTACCTATTCATTCCTTACATATTCTTACACTCTGTTCTTCACTCACTTCCTTACATCTGTCATTTTCTCTCCTCTGGTTTTCTCTGTAAATAATACAAAAGACTGCTTCTCTTTCACTTCATATTGCAATTCCTGTTTGTATTATACTAACTTACCTTTAATTTGTCGATAAACTGACTAAATGTTCTCCAAATAAAACAATCATCATATAACTTGTATCTACTCTTATGTAATTTTTTCATATTATGTCTAATTTGATATAATTATTTAAACTGTAGCTGTGTTTTGTATTATTTTTAAAGATTGTACAATTATTGCTCTTAGAATTTTTTGTAATACTTTGGAGCTTTCCACCCTGTGCCTCTGTTGAGAACGGGCTTCTACCCTGTCAGACTTATAAAAATTTTAAACCATACTTAAAAAGTGCTTAAAATGTTCAGAACTACTGAATTCTTATTGCTAAATTAAACATGTTTAAAAAGTTTGAGATGACAACAAACATGACAATAAAATATGAATAAAGCAAAAAGAATAACAACAGTAAAAATCCAACCATCATTTATGTTTGCATCTTCATTAAGAACTGGAACTTTGATGCAAAAATAAAATCAGAAAGTAATGTCCGAAAGGCCAAATTGGATAAGAAAAATAAAATCATTTTTGCCAAATATGAGCATGTAGTAATAGACTAACAATATTCAATATCTATGTGTGAATTTGAGAGACCTATATGACCTAAAATTACCAACTTCCTTGAAATTCACACATTACACTTATAGATTTGGAATCCAGAAAACAGAACAAGTTCTAGTATCCAATTCATTATATTCCAAGATAGATGATACGTTGATTTTCTCATGACTGTTTTCTGATAACAATGCTATTACCTTTAAACTAACATTTAGCCCAAATTACCTAATTTATTGTCAGAAAATGCCAGCATACATAATGAAGTTAAACGCCTTTCAAGAATGGTTCTTAAAGGAAATTAAACCGTTTGTAGAACTCAATAATAATTGTGAAGTTTCAGAGTCCATAATATGGACCATGCTAAAAGTTGTTTTATATGGTAAAATTGAAAATTGGTACATTGCAAAAATGAAGGTATGTGACAAAGAATTAAAAGTTCTTCAAGTGGAAAGAGATAAAGTAAAACTAAACCTTAAACCTAATGATAAAACCGCAAATACCTAGGTCAAAAATCTAAATAAGAAATATACAGATATCATTCAACATAAGATTTCTATTAATTTAAAAAAGTAAATCTTCCACCATACTCAGTTAATCCCAGAAACTTACATAAAATAGCAATCAGATCAAAAAATGTGAATAAAATGAATCACACTACAGCAATTGTATATTAAGAAAGGGATAAAGTAGTGAAAGTTACAGATCTGAATGATATACTAAAATGTTTTAATAAGTACTATCATGAAATTAATAAAACAAAATCAATTTTATGTAGCATTAGCATTTTAGATAGATTCTTAAAAGAAAATGTACAACAAAAATTATCAAAAGAACATAAACACAAAAAAGATAATCCCTTTTCCTTTAGGATGCAAAAAACTCCCTCACCAGCCTCAGTAAGAAGATGAGATCCCTCATAAAATCCTCAAAAGCTAGTTACGAAAATAAAATTGCCAAATATTCTATAGACAACCACAAGGCATTTTATAGTTATGTCAAGAATCTAAATGGCAATGCTCAGATCTGCTCTGAGCTACAACAGAATGGCATTAAATATACTGATCCCAAGGATATTGCCTATATCCTGGCAGATCGATTTAGTACCAACTTCACCTCCCTCTCACCCCCTAAAGGGCCCATCTCAATACCAAAAGATTGCCAAATTCTGGTAATCATGGCCAGACATGTAGAAACCACACTCTCCAAAGCTAAGAATACAGCATCCATGGGACCAGATGACATCCCAGGCTGTGTACTATATGAACTACAAAATGAACTGGCACCTCACATAAGTGTCATGTTTAATCATAGCCTCACCTCAGGCTTCATACCCACTGAGTGGCGCACAGCTACAGTTATCCCACTCCACAAGGGGGGATCCACCTTGGATCCTAGAAACTACCATCCCATCAGTCTGATGAGCCTGATCTGCAAGGGCATGGGACACATTATCATGGAACTTATAAACAAAGACATTGCCAACCTTCAAACACTGAACCCCACTCAGTTTGCTTTCGTGAAGGGCCGATCTTGTCTCCTGAATCTAATTGACTTCTTTGATTCAGTCTCCAGAGCTGTAGATGAGGGTAAGGCGGTCCACACAGCCTATCTGGACCTCGCCAAGGCTTTCAACACCATGCCCCACTCTGGAATCATAAATAAACTTACCAAGCTGGGCATACACCCCTACATCACTTGATGGGTTGCCAATTGGCTTATTGACATAATCCAGACTGCAAAAGTAGCCGACTCCAAATCCAGCTCCAGACAAGTGACAAGTGGAGTACCTCAGAGTTCAGTCCTGGGACCACTCTTGTTTGGCATCTACTTCTCTGAAGTACAGGCCAACACTAAGGGACTCTGGCTAACAAAGTTCGGAGATGACTGCAAACTGGGAGCCATTATTGAATCCCCAAATTATGTGGATATTCTACAAAAGGGCCTTACAGAAACAGATGCCTGGTGCCAGAGCCATGGGCGCAAGCTTAATGCCAAGGAATATATAGTTATCCCCTTTGGAAAAAAAATGTACCCATGAATTACCACATAGGTGGAAGTAGACTAAACATTGAAAGTGTGATGAGAGACTTAGGGACACAGGTGGACAGTGGTTTAAACTTCGATAACCACATCGCCACAACAGTCAGGAAATCCTTCTATGTGGTACACCTTATCACTAAGGGCTTTTCATCCAGAAAAAAGGAGGACATTGTCCAACTCTACTCATTCCTCATTAGACCCACTATAGAGAATAATGCCCCATTTGGTATGTACCTCACAAGACATCTGCAACAGCTGGAAAGGCCACAGAAATACCTCACTAAAAGAATCACAGGCCTAAAGCAGATGTCATATGCTGACCATCTAAAAAAACTCCAGCTATACTCTGTGGCATATTGTCTACTCAGAGGTGATCTCTGCTTAACATACAAGACCATGTCAAACCCTGAGCTGTTGGACAAGCTCCACTTAAAGAAATCCCAATCCTTCAGAACCATAAGCTCCAGGGATCTAAACCTTGTCATCACAATGAACACAACATGCTGGAGGGATGGGTTCCTAACCCAGAGACTCCCCATACTCTGGAATAGACTGCCCATATATGTCAAGCAGAGTGCCTCCTTGGCCCTCTTCAAAAGGAACATGGATGATTGGATGGGAGATAGGAAATTCACCCCGGGTTCATGTCAGTCACCCTGCTAGACAGGGGTCCAGGGAAGTAAATATTGTGGGAAGAAATATCCAGGGAATTGTTATGGCTAGGCTTGTATAGGCCCTAGGGCTGATAGCCTAGTACCATCCTATGAACCTATGAACCTATGGAACTAAAAGAACAAGTCAAAATATAAGACCAAATAAAGCATCAAGTCTAGATGGAATAATTCCAGAACTATACAAATGAATGCTTGATAACACTCTAAAAATATTATTAAACACTTTTGAAGAAGCCCATAATACTTCTAAATTACCCCTTCTTAAAAAATATTCATTTATCTCTCCAATATTAAAACCAAATAATGATCCTACCTCATGTTCATCCTATCATCCTTTAGCAATCTTAAATGTAAATTATAAGATTTTTATGCCCATGTTAGACTAAACTTAATACCTACTTGTTTTATAAATGAAGACCAAACAGGTTTTATAATTAATAGAAACGTTCATGACAATATACTAAGGCTATTTTCTTTGATTGATATTGCAAATAAAAATAAGAATGAATTAACCATAAGTCTAGACATGAACAAAGCTTTTGACTCCATAAACTGGTCGTATTTGTTTAGAATAGTAAAGGGTTACAGCTTTTGCACTTAATTCATACAATTAATCAAAAAGATTTATGTCAACTCAATTTCGTATGTAAAGATAGGATCTTTCACTTCTACTGCCCTTAATATTAAAAAAAAAAAAAAAACAGGGATGTCCATTATCTCCTATATTATTTGCACTTGCTGTAGAACCATTTCCTAACTTCATAAGACACAATGTAAACATTAAAGGTTATAAATTAAATGAAATCTTCTTCCCTCTATTTGCTGATGTATTCTAATCACTTGTGAAGAAATTGAAACATCATTAGAACATTTAGTTAACTCTATGGATTTCTTTTAAAAACTATCAGGGTGAAAATTTCATCATAATAAAACTAAAACATTACTAATAAACAAATAGATAACTGATAAGTTGGGTTTATTTAAAATCTTTAACTGGGGAAACTCTCAGATAAAGTACATAGGAATTACCATTGAATCCACCTATAAACAGTCTATAGTAACTACTTATCAACATCTTATTAACATAATAGCAAAATTAACAGAATATATGAATAAATTATTTTTCACATTTGAAGATAGATTAACACTAATTAAATGATAATATGACCAACAGTATTATTTTTAGCGAATCTCTAATACTTCATCCATCTAAAGCAGGCACAAAAAAGATGAACTCCATCTTATTAAAGTTCTTGTGGCATCCAAGAAAAACTATAATCTCCCTATACTTGCGTACCTTAAGTTGGAAAGAGGATGGTATATCTTTTCCTGATATTGATATATATAATAAATCTGTGATTATTAAAATCGTTTACATGTGGTTGGACTCTTCTTACACTTCATGCTGGAAATCAATTCATGAAATCTTGTTAATACAAAATAATAAATCTATAACCGAGTCATTCACAAAAAATTGATAGGAATTTATTTATATTATAAAAACATATATTGAATGATAAACACAAATATACCTTCTTCCCAATTATAAACAAAGTTATTTTTACTATTTAAAAGATTTATTTACTCTAAATATATATGCGAGGATTTAATAACAATAATATTATTCCTGATACCCTACAGGATTGGATGTTTAATATCATTTAATATGACAAAAATGACTGAATTGAAAGAGGACAAGCTCATTTACTGGCACCAATTTCTGACAGGAAAAAAAATGCATACTGCAGAATATTTGATTTCCAAATACAGCATAGAAACCAGCAGATGGCTTGGCTTTCAAACATGTAAAGACTTTATTCAAGATAAACACAAAGTAACATCTGACACTCAAAACTGTAATATCCCTTAAATTCCAGACCTTCTCTCTAACATTAAATGTAACTCAACTAAAAATACTTCTTCATTATCAATTATTTAGAAAAATTTTTGAAGTGAAATAATTTCCTATGATAGGACTTTATGGTTATATTCAACAAAAATTAATAAGGAAGAATTATCAGGTGATAATAACAATAATAACAACAATAATAATAACAATAATAGTAATAATAATAATAATAATAATAATAATAATAATAATAATAATAATAATAGTCGTGAAACCAGCAGTGAAATCAGCATCTTCTCTATACTGGGACATATGGAAATTTCTACTCAGAATTTTTCTTACTCCTCTTGTCAGTTATATATAAAACAGAAAACACAAAATGCTGGAGGTGTGACACAGCCCTTAATGCTGATTAGTAACATACTATTATTGAATCCAAAATAGTTCTCTCCTTCTGGACAGATTTCAGAGATTTTTGTAAAGCATTGTGGTCCAATAATTGTGCCATTACAGATTCTCTCATATTATTTAATGCACCTATACCAGAAGTTATCCCAGTATCGCAAATACCTCTTCCTTTGAGTATTTCAGCCATAGCAAGGAAAGTCATTACTAAAAATTGGAAAATAAAGGCTACAATCTCTTTTAATAATGAAGTTATAGGTTCATAGGTTCATAGGTTCATACTAGGCTATCTGCCCTAGGGCATTTATAAGCTTAGTCAGAATGTGTTTGGCTTTCTCCACCCATTTTAAATTTATTTTGCTATGCCCTTTTTCAGGGTTAGTATACTGTGCCTCTGTCTAACAGTGACACAGAAGTGATACCCAGGGTAAACCTATGATCTCCCATCCACTCATCAAGATTCCTCTTGAAGAGAGTCAATGAGGGACTCTGCCTAACCTGGACTGGGATTTTATTCCAGAGTGAAGGGAGCCTCTGGGTTATGAATCTGTCCCTCCAGCATGTCCTATTTATTTCAGTGCTGAGGTTCAAGTCTCTTGAGCGCGTAGCTCGATGGGATTTGGATTTTCTGAGGTGCAGCGTGTCCATTAATTCCGGGTTGGACATGGCTTTATACGTCAGGCACAGATCGCCTCTGAACAGGCGGTATGCCACTGAGTAGAGCTGGAGTTTCTTTAACCGGGCAGCATATGGCATCTGTTTGAGCCCTTTGATCCTCTTGGTGAGGTACTTTTGGGGTCATTCCAGTTGCTGCAGGTGTCTGGTAAGGTACATCCCAAAAGGGGCATTGTACTCAATTATGGGCCTGATGAGGGATGAGTAAAGAGGCACGTTGACCTCCCTGATCTAGATGTGAATCCCTTCATGATTAGGTGGGCTATATAAAATGTTTTTCTAACCACTTTGGCCACGTGGTTGTCAAATGAGAGATTGCTATCAACTTGGGTCCCCAGGTCCCTAATGACTTCTTCTGTACTTAATGGATTACCACCTATGTGGTAATTTGTGGGCACTTTGTTTTGCCAAAGGGATGACTATACACTTTTGGCATTTAGCTTGAGGCCATGGCTCTGGCACCAGTTGTCTGTTTCTATGAGGCCCTTTTGGAGGATGCTTGTGTTGGCTGGAGAGTCAATTATGGCACCCAGTTTGCAGTCATCTGCGAACTTGGTCAGCCACAGTCCTTCCGTGTTGGCCTGTACCTCCGAGAAATATATACCGAACAAGAGAGGTCCCAGGACTGAGCCTTGTGGGACACCACTTGTAACTGGTTTGGAGTCTGACATGGCTCCAGCAATTCTAACCATGTGGGTTCTGTCCTTGAGCCAGTTTGCAATCCATCTAGTGACATAGGGGTTTATATTTAAGCTGGTGAGCTTATCTATAATGCCCGAGTGGGGTATTGTATCGAAGGCTTTTACGAGATCCAGGTAGGCTGTGTGGACCACCTTCACCTCATCAATGGCCTTGGTGACTGTTTCAAAGAAATCAACCAGGTTTAAGAGGCAGGATCTGCCCTTAATAAAGCCGAACTGGGTAGGATCCAGTGTCTGTAGGTCCCCAATATCTTTATTTATGAGGTCCATGATGATCATTTCCATAGCTTTGCAGACCAAGCTAGTCAGGCTTATGGGGCGATAGTTTCCAGGATCCGTTGAGGCACCACCTTTATGGAGGGACCACTGTTGCTGTACGCCACTCTTTGGGCACATATCCTGTAGTAAGGCTGAGATTGAACAGTAGTTTTATGTTTGGGTTTAGCTCTTCTTGGAGTTCATGTAGGATGCAGCCCGGGACACCGTCTGGTCCCATTGATGCTGTGTTTTTTGCTTTGGAGAGGGCGGCTCTTACCTGAGCATCTGAGATGTCAGGGGGGCAGCACTCTGCTGGGATAGATATTTGCCCTTTTCGTGGGGAGGGGGGGAGAAGTTGACATTCCCGGTACTTGTCCCACACCTCACATCTCCGTAGATCAAGTGTTAAAGGCCCTATCCAAGGCAAAGAACACAACTTCCATGGGACCTGATAATATCCTAGGCTGTATTCTCCACCATTTCCAGTAAGAACTAGCTTCACCACTGAGCACCCTACCCTATTCAACCACAGCCTAATTACAGCCTTCATTTCAGCAGAGTGATGAACCACCTTTGTCATCTCCGTGCACAAAGTTGGTGCCACTACTGACCCAGGCAACTATCACCCCATTAGCTTGACAAGTCTGATCTGTAAAGCCATGGAGCATATTATCATGGATCTCATAAACAAGGACATAGGCAACCCCACCCAAATCAGATATTTTAGGTGCAGATCTTGCCTATTGAACCTAATTGACTTCTTTGAGACTGTCGCCAAGACCCTAGATGAGGGAAAGTCAGTACATACAGCTTATCTTGACCTGGCCAAGGCCTTTGACACAATTCCCCACTTGGGTATCATTGAAAAGCTAACAAAACTTTGTGTTAATCCCTATCTCATCAGATGGGTGGCCAACTGGCTCACAGATAGGACCCAGAAGGTCAAAATAGGCATTGCCACCTCGGACGGCAGACCTGTCACTAGTGGTGTTCCCCAGGGATCTCTCCTGGGACCCCTATAGTTTGGCATCTACTTCTCGGAGGTCCAGGCAAAGACTAAGAGCCTGTGGCTGACCAAGTGTGTGGATGACTGTAAGTTGGGTGCTGTCATTGACTCCTCAAATGACATTAACATACTGCAAGAGGGTCTCACAGCTACAAATAACTGGTGCTAAAGTCATGGCCTTAAGTTAAACACAAAAAAATGTATTATGATATCATTTGGCAAAAACATGGCCTCTACTGATTGTCACATCAACGGGAACCCCCTAAGCACGCAACCCGTGAAAAGAGACCTGGGTATTCAAGTTGAAAACAATCTCACATTCGACCATCATATAGTGGCAGTGGTTAGAAAAGCCTTTTACTTGGTTCATCTCATAAGTAAAGGGATTGCATCCAGAAAAAAGGAGGTTATTACCTCTCTGTACTCCTCCCTAATTAGACCTATAATTGAGTATAATGCCCCATTTGGTATGTACCTCTCCAAACACCGGCATCAGCTGAAAAGGCCACAGAAATACCTCACAAAGAGAATCCATGGCCTCCAACACCTGTCTTATGTGGACAGGCTCAAATCACTATCACTTTACTCTGTATCATACAGATTGCTCAGAGGTGATCTGTGTCTTGCCTACAAGGCAATACTGAACCCTGCTCTAGCTCCATATCCGTGTCTAACTCCTCACACATTACCTGCTCAATAGGCCTAAAGCTAATATACAACATCAACAAAACCTGCTGGAGAGACAAGTTTGTCTCTCAGAGGCTGCTCCATCTCCAGAATGGACTTCCCATACATGTCAAACAGAGTACCTCACTGACCCTCTTCAAGCACAACCTTGATGAGTGGATGGGAAACCACACATTTGTCCTAGGGGTTCCACCTTTGTCCCTCATTGACAAGGGTGACAGGTGCTGACCGAGGTTTCCTTTTTGGGGATAAACTCTTGGCTAGGGTTGGAAGGGCCCCAGGACCATTAGCCTAGTAACCTCCTATGTCCTATGAGCCTGTAATGCACTGAACAGTCCTACTAGAAAAAAGGATTGCATAGTTTATATGTATTTGAATTCCCCTTAAAACTGTTGCACTTACATTTCAAATTATACACTCTAATCTGCAATGTGTGCTACAGAAGAACTACAGAAAGCTATTTTGGTCATTTTTGTATTTTTAATATTTGTGCTGTAATAATCCTTGCCATTATAATTAACAATCAAACACTACTTTGAGGAACCATTGTAGCCACAGTTTATTTAGCATTTTCATGTTTCATGACCCAGACTACTTCAGAATGAACATCCATTAAAAACATGTCTATTTAGAGCTCTGCTTACAGTCACATGATCACATGAAAACCCAACAAGCTGAGTTTATAACTTAGCAGCTCTAGTATTTAATTTAAATTTAAAATTCAAACTGTCATTTATTCCTGAACTTATGACTGCCTCTCATCTGGGTTGGCAACATACTACCTCAAGTCACCTCTATAAGAAAGATTATGTTCTATGTTAACTTTCTGAAGTGTTACACTGTATCATATGGCTTTTAATCCTTTTTTACCTTGTAATGATATTTTTCTATTTGTATACGTTTTTGTTTTGTTTTTTTTTTTTTTTTTTTTTTTTTTGTTTTTGTTTTTGTTTGTAATTGTGTGGAGCTTTTCTCCCCGGGCCTCTACTGAAAATGGATATATATCCAGCTAGACTAGCCCGGTCAACAAATGTAAAATAATAAATAAATAAATACTTCTGAAGTGCTTTTCCTTCAAGAAAGTTAACATCTTCTTTAAAATAACCAGTTTTTACCCAGTCAAGCACATGAAATAAAAACTTTTTACAGTTCATGTATGCTGTATAATATATATACAAGGTATTCTTCTTGTCTTTCTTTTTCATAGCCTGCACATGCTCATATTCCTGCTTTGCGAGTTTCCTGTTTTTCCCCTTATGTAGAAGAAACCATAACTCTTGTAGGTGGCAACGTATACAATCCCTAAATTGTTGCAGGTGAGGTGCTGTCTACTACATATTCACAAATAGCTTCCGGTTTCATAATGCTTTTAAAATTCCCTGAGCATAAATAGTTTGTAACTAGTTCCATACCATTACCTTGTGAAAGTACTGTGACTGAGTGATAAACCAGTAAGCATGGCAATCACACAAGAACAGATTAAACATGTGGGTTGGCACTATTTGTAAGTGACAAACCGATAACTAAGATCATAACACAAGAACTGATTAGACATATGAACTATAGTAACTTTACAAATACTTTATGACTTTTCCTTCAGTAGTTCCAACATCAAAAACCCAATGAGAAACAACTAGGAAAAAGGTAACCCTGAATTGCTTTAAATGTAAAAATATAGGTAGTGGCCCATATTTCGTTACAAAAAAAAACAAAACAAAACAAAAAATTATGATATCACTAGAAAAAGTCACATGAATGTTCCACAAAATTAGAAATAATGGCGGATAGCAATCCACCTGAAAGATAGAACACATATAGGTGAACTGGCTACAGTAGTGTTCACCAAGGCTCAGTACTTGGGCCCCTCCTTGTTGGCATATACATCTCTGACCTCCAAACCATGACCCCAGGTCTATGGTTAACTAAGTTTGTTAATGGCTGCAAGCTTGGTGGTACTGTCCAGGAGCATGTCAGGGTGTTGACTGCAATGCTGGCGAGACCCATTTCAGTGAAAATATTTTACAGAAAGCACTTCTGACAATAGTGGAGACCTCCCTTTTTCTACTGTAGTGTGACCTAGCAGGTGATGTATTTATGTTCTGGGGTGAGGTGGGATGGGGCTGCCCCCCCGAAGTATAAAGGATGCAGAAAAATAAATTTCCTCCATGTTTCACTGAAAGTACTTTGAGCAAAATATTTTGTAATTTTTTTTACATTCAAGAAATGCCTTGTTGAACTATCTAAATGCTTCCTTACTGTCCAATCACCCTCTGATGTATCATCAGTACAGAAAGAACTCAGGAAGTAGTTTAAAGCACACTGCTTGACAGAAGTACAACACTACACCAGTGTCCTAGATCTCTTTACCAGCCTTGGACAGGGGTCAGACACAGCCCATGGGAAGCTAAGGCAGGTTCACTATACCCTGCAAATGACCAGAAGTAGTGGTAGCACCTGATGGTCAGCTGGGGGATCTAAACACACATAAATAAATAAATAAATAAACTCTGCAAACACTAGAACTAAATATTTTAATCTCCAGTTCTCTACCTACATATAAATAAAACATGACAGATTTAGTACATCGTGTTTACACCTGTCTCTGGAATAAATAGCACTTATATATTAAATAGAGTGATGTCCTCACATTCCTTGAGATGAACTTGTTGATTGAGTGAGCATCTGCAAATTCATCCCAGATGTGACCTCCTATGCTTTCTGGAAGCCATGGGTGTATCAGGGGTAGGTATCTTCAAGGCACAAATAGTCTCTCAAGTTACTTGCCTCATATTTCCTATGAAATCATTATTCTTGGTCTAATGGCATGGTCCTTAAAGTTGCTTTCCCTCAAATCTCATCCTCTTACTTAACGGATCTTTTATAACTGGAGCATCTTTGTGATGTACTGGTACAGATTAACAAATATTGTTGTCTCACTCTAGCAAACAGGTCTTTTAGAGAATGATTTGAATTATTTTGCCATCTTAGAAACTTGGCTGAAGCCTTACATACATGACAGCAAAGTTTTTCACGCAGTTACCACATGCTCCATAACGAGAGACCTAACAAGTAAGGAGATGGGGTAGCCATAGTGTACTCCCCCACTTATACAGTTACCCAATTTCCCAGCCTCATTCCTAAGTTTGCCAACTTTGAACTTACCACAGCCCACCTAAAAATCAAAAATCACAAATCTATTTGCATAGCTGCCCTCTATATACCCCTAGGCAACACCAACAACATTCCAATACTAGAAGACATCCTTTCCTGGTTCTCCTCTAACATCAAAAATGAAACTTATATCCTAGATGATGTAAACATTAACTGGTACACCATCATCTCTCAACCCCCCTCTCAATCAATCAACCTCTTTAAATTCACCCATATAATCAACTCTCCTACCGGGCCCAACAAAACTGGATCCTCTGGGACCATCCTTGACTGGATTTTAGTATCTCAACCCAACCTTATCTCAACTTCTGGTACCCTCCCTGACCCTATCAGTGATGAGCTACCAGCCTTTGCTGACCGGTACCCTTCTTTACTCCACAAACAACATCACTGCATTCAAACCCGTAACCTCTCATAATTCAACCCTCATAGTGTTAATGACTGTCTAAAACTAATCAACTGAACATCCCTAATAACTCTGCCCCTCAACAATGCAATAAGCTACTTTAATGAAACTTTTCTAAATCTACTCAACATCCATCTCAGAACCAAACAGGTCAAATCCAAAATATCCCCCTGACTATGAAAAGAAACAAAAGAAATATGCACCCAAGGGACAAAAAGTGGAAACAATGCCATAAAAAGCTGCCCAATACCCTACTTGAATTCAACAAACTCTGCAATACAGTACAAAACTAATAACTAGAGACCACAAATGATACTACACTAAGCTTCAATCTGAACAATCCACCAACCCCAAAAAGTTCTGGAATACTATCTCCTCTCTCCTCCATCTTGGTAACAAGGATAACTCTTGCCCTAATCCTGACCTCACTGACGAAGAAACAGCCACATCATTTAACTCCTTCTTTGTGGAGTGTATAGCCAAATCTACCACCACCTTCCCACACACCCCCTCCAAGTTCACCCCCCCTCCCCTCTTACCCTTCAGATGACACACAGAAACCCCCACCTTCAAGCTCAATCCTGTCCCCACAAGTACAATAAAGAAACTCCTCCTTCAGCTAAAACCATGCTGTACTGCACCTGACAGTTTGCCCCCTCACTTCCTTAAACTATCTGCTGACAGCATAGCCCTACCAATCTCCATTTTAATAAACAGATCCATTCAAGAATCCTATGTTCTTTCTCAATTGGAAACATGCATTCAACATCCAACTCCACAAGGGAGGTAAAAACTTTGACACCACCAATTTCAGGCCCATTGCCATTCTTTCCCCACTCTCAAAAATCCTAAAAAAGTGTATTCATACTCAACTGTTGTCATATCTAACACACAATAACCTCCTTACCCCCACCCAACATGGTTTCTGTCCTGGCCACATTACCATCACTGCCCTTCTGTCCTTCCTCGAATGTATCAACTATGCCCGTGACTCTAACAGACTCATATCTAACCTATTCCTTGGCCTGTCCAAAGCTTTCGATACCATCTCTCACCCCATACTCCTATCTCAACTCCCCACTCTCAACCTATCTCCCTCTACCATATCCTAATTCTCTAGCTACCTCTCCAAGAGACAGCAAGCTGTAAAATGGAAATCTTCAACATCCTCCATCTTACACACCCCCACTGGCATTCCCCATGGTTCTGTCCTTGGCCCCCTACTTTTCAACATATTCATCAGTAACTTTCACCACGCAATCCCCAATACCTCTACAATCCTCTGCACTGCTGACACCCCCTCTGACCTACTGCTAAAAACCCAGTCAGCTTTTACACTAACAGAAACTTGGGTACACAACAATCACCTAGCCCTAAATGCAAACAGAACAAAACTAATGATCTTTACCCCCTCCAGAATCTCCTCCTTTGACAACACCTTCTTTACTATATTAAGCCAGAACAACACCCCCATCAAAATTGCATCTCACACCAAGTTGCTTGGTGTCACCATTGATGAGCATCTAAAATTCGACATCCATGTTCAAACAGCCATCAAAAAAACTACAGATACAATTGCTACCTCACTCCTTCTACTAGAAAAAAACTTAGCCTTCTACTACCTTCTCCCTTCTCTCATATACAGTGCCCCACTGCTCACCAACCTCCAACTCGGCCTACAATCCAAATTAGAATCCTACTACAATAAAATCAGCAAATCCGCCACCAACTCCAAAACTTCTTCCCATCACTACCTCTCCCTCCAATCTCTACAATGCCTAGAACTACCTAACTACCTAAACATACTTAAACTCACTACAGCCCATAAGCTCATCTTCAAACCATCTGACTTTCCCTCTCTCTCCAACACCTTAACCCCCTATATTCCTAACCACTTACTCCAATCAGAAAATCAAAACCTGCTACAAATCCACAAACCCTCCCGGCTCCCTGGCCACCTTCTGCTATCATACTCCCTAGTCAAGTTACGGAACTCACTCCCCTTCTCCCTTTGAAACACCCCAAACCACACCAATTTCAAATCTCTCCTGCACTCCTACCTATCATCTAAATGGATTTGCCCCTGCTCTAACCACACATGAGCCCCTCCTCACTCATCTTTGTTTTCTCAGAAACTACTGTCTCTCCCTACTGACACCCACATACAACACCTCTAATCTGCCTATTACTGCTGGACTGCATTTTCTACCCTCATTTTCATCAGATCTGAGATTTATATTTTTATCCTATGAAATATTGTAACTGTATGTTTAAAAAATTACTCTACAAAGATTATAGAATGTATGTCCACTTTCACTACAGTTACTCTGTATATAATGTTGTCTTGCCTTACTTGTTAAATTGTTTCTCTCAGCATATGTTATATACTCTGTCTGATATGCGTGTTTGTTATTGTCATATTTAATGGAGCTTTTCTCCCCAGTTCTCCACTGAAAATGGGCTCTTCGTGGTCCAGTGGACTTCCCTAGTCATCAAACTGAAATAAATAAATAAATAAATACATTCTTATGATCATAGTTTTTAAATTTATTTAAAATAATGGCATGTACTGATGCATATGATGTTTTACATTAAGCAGAAATAGCATTGGTGCCTAAGCGATCAATTAAGCAGTGTTATTTTCCTATTTCCTTGTTTTTTCTCTTCTGCACTATTTAGATCTAAAGGCATAACTCATTAGACCCTTGGGATGAGACCAGATATTTCTCTAAGACCATCCTAGTGATACCTCTAGGCTTATGAGATAAACATGTTCATATTTAAATTAATAATTCCAAAATGTTGACTTTTACAAGGTAATGACATTCTTTATCTTAAAACTTATGTGACACGCAACACAAGTGCACTGCAACCTGACTTCTGTTTATTGGATCTAAAGTCATACTGAAAGTTCATATAAATTATTTATGTTATAAATATTTTCAAACTTTTTCTAAATATTTCTTTTTTTTTCTTTCTTTTTTGCACTCTTTGCCTCTTCTTGTCTATTAATCATCAACCTCACTCCCAGCCAATTAACCTTTTTGTTCTACATCATCTGGGTGACGGCTGGCTGGAAGGGGTTTATCATTCAGACAGCCATTAGGAGTGGTCTGAAGCATTCTCCTTATTTTCCCCATGCGTAATGCATGCAGTTCTGAAGGCACAGAGAAGGGGTATGTGACTGAATGACAGAGGAAGGCACCCCCTAAGTTCTGCATCTCTGCCTTATCCTCAGAGACATGAACAGTGGGCTTTAATGTCTCTACCAAGAAGATAACACTGGCAAATGTGTCCCTAAGTGCACATAGTTCCTTGCCCCCTTTCCAAGAGAGGTGAGAAGCCATGACATTTCACTCCTCCCCTTCCTGCCTGGATCCTCCTTATAGTCAAACAATAGTCAAACTATTGTTACCTGGGATGCAGATGAGAACTGCATAGCTTCATGTGAAAGTTTACGGTTAGAAGGAAAAAAAAAGAAGTTGACATTACATGTGCAGCTTAAGTGGTTACTGCAATTGCAAGTTGTTTACAGAACCATTACAAAAATTAATAGACTCCTTCTTATACTGGCTCGCTGGAACTGGACCTTAGCCTGGATAAACAAATGAGTGCAAAACAAAAACTGAATGAAATATGTAAGGAGAAAATACCACTCTGGACACAGAAATAAATATAAAGTTAGCGCTTTCGTTTATAAAATATATAAACTTCTTCAGACCCGTCGTGGTATTTTCTCCTTACATATTTCATTCTGGATAAACAAATGGTTGATTAATCAGAAAATGTATACAAAATAGCATTTAAGGATTATAAATTGGCTAGAATAACAGGATTTGTGTTAGTATGCATTTTTGTAATGAACATGAAGTCTAAAACTCAAATGTCTGCCATTATTTAGCCCAGAGGAGGCGGAAGTGTTGGGCAAGGATTCACAAAGCCTCCGTGTAAGAGTTATAACTCTTACATGGAGGCTGCAGTTAAACGGAGTGTTGTCAGCATGCTTTGCATATTCATGAGAGCATGCTGAATCACACCTAAGTCTAACACGGTCCGTGTAAGACAGTAGGGGGCATGTCCGTAGGCCGAGCCCTGCAAGCGGACACGCCCCCAGAAGTGTAAAAGTGCCCAAAGTAAACACCCACAACAGAGTCCACGGAAATGTGAATAAACACAACACAACACATGCCCCAACAGACTATGAACATAAAATATATAAATGAACATGTTATATATTTTTTTTTAAATTGTAAAAATGTTTAACCGTGAGTGCGCTCATTTGCGCGGGTGTGCCCGTAGCACAGCTACAGTTAGCAGTCAGTGGGAAAGCATATAAGAACTAAATATGCAAAATAAGCCAGGAAGCAATAGCGTAGTGGTAGAGATGTTGGCTGAAGAGCAGGCATTCATGGTTCGAGCCCCCACAAAACCATTTTTTTTTTCAAAATAAGAAAGAAACAAGTCCCTGACAAATATGTACGCATAAAACCACAATTTATGCAAAATGTAATGAAATAGCCCATTTATATTGAAGACATGTGAGGTAACAAAAGAATAAAAAATGCCAGATGTGCTCATAGCTGAGCTACAGTTTAACAGAGTGAGTGCATCTGCCTGTAGATGAGCAGTGGTTTAACTGGTGCAAAATGAGTGCCCGTAGCTGAGCAGTGGTCTAACATGCTAAATCTATGTGCCCCTAACTGAGCTGAGCGTAATATGCGTGCCGATAGCCAAATGAGGCTTAAAGCAGCGTACCCCATTTGCGCGGAGCTGCTCACCGCGCAAACAAGCTAACCGATGGGCAACGTTGAGCAAGCCGTATCAAAACTGCCTTTACACAGACACACCCCTCAGCATGTCTAGACAGTCATGAAAAATAAAATGCAGTGGCTAGGTTCGAACCCAGGATACTATACACCATAGTCAAGGTACCAAACCACTAAGCCATGACAGCAGTAACTAGAAATGCAATAATAGCTAATATATAGGAATGAATACAAACTGGAGCATGACAATGCAGGTTTACTGAAGTTGATACAATTCCAAAATGGCCAATCACAGATATGTGCGGGAAAAATGGACTATATAAGCCCCATAGGTGGGAATACACAGCATAAATGATTGTAGAACTGACCTGCAGGCAGAATGACAGGAGTAGGAGAGGGTAGTTGCTTTCGAGCACAGAGGTGGGGTGGTGAGGAGTCCAGGTACATGGTCTGGCTCCTAGTCCATAATCATGAGGCCCAACTCATGCAGGGCCAGGTCCTCTGGGGAGCATACAGGGCCGAGGCGTGGGACCGGTTGGCTCATGATCTCACCAGTGCCACAGGGATTCCAAGGACTGGTGAGCAGGTCCGTCACCACCATGCGGACCTGAAGAGACGCAAGCAGGACCAACTGAACCTTTGGATCCAGGAGGCCCGGCAAACACCCAACGCCCCACTACTGAGTAAGTAACATTTAATTATGTATGTAAGAAATTAAACTAGCTGATATTATGGAGATGTGTATTCCAATATTACTTCATTTATATTACAGCTGCAGGTGTCTGTTATGCAAACCGCAGAGCCTATGGTGATAGGCTGGTGCAGTTGCGCCACCAGGCAGGTCAGTAATCCACTACCAGTAACTGTAAAGAAATATAAAAGTATGACAGTCAGCAAAAGAGTGCAGTGTAGTCAGTAAGGAATAAAATTTGCAAGTAACAGTGTGAAAGTGTATGCAAGTATTGCTTGATTACAAAAGTGTGTTTCAGCCTGTAAGTTAAACCGAAAAATGAAACTGTCTGACATATATTCTGAAATAAAAATGCCCTACCTGTAAGAAAATAGTACACAACCTGCAGCAGGCTGAAAAGTATAGCTGCAGAAGATGATGAAATCACATGTGTGAAATATATCCATGTGAAAATACTGAAATATGACAGAAGTGAGACTGCTGGAAAGGATTGTAATAACTACAGGTAAAACATGTCAATAAAGCCTAGAAGTAAGTACCATCCTGAATAGTAAAATGAAAGCAAGTGAGAGAGTGTGAGAAAGTGTAATGAATCCAGCAATACAGTAGTAATAACCCCTGAATAAAGTATACCGCAGTCAAGACAGAATGAAATGCATGTGAGATTCAAAACCATACAGCAAAATCTGTTCAAAGTGTTGCTGCATCTGGAATGTGTATCCCAAAATCTGGATATGTTGCTCTCAGTCTGCAATATGCAGATAGGATGATTGTCTGATATACCACACATCCACACTTGTCTACAGCTATATAAAGCAAATGTAGCAGGATGATGTAGCTGAACAAAGCTAGATATGAATGTGTATGAAGAACCATAAAATGTATATTGATGTTGCAGTAACAGTCCTATCACCAAGTTGAAATAGTTATCATATAGGAAACTGTAGTCAGAACAGTAGTGTGTATATAACTGTAGCTATTAGAAATGTACAGCATATGTATTGTTATTTGAAGGTGTTAATATTACTTTCTTTACCCCACCCTATAACCACATATAACCCATTCCATGTGAAAATGGTATGTGCAATCACAATTAACACCCCTGGACGTTTGTCCTGTTGGGTCATATATATTTGCATGTCCATTGATGCATCTGCCCTGTTCATACATCCACACCTGATGGCCTGTTGCCATCAATTAACCCTGTATGTTGTTGGACTGTGTATTTCTGTTCAGATTATGCATGTGTTATGCACGCTGTTCAATGGTGTGAATATCTGGGTGTTTGGTTAATGGGAATGCTAATGCATGCTGTTACAACTAATTGTGAATGGTATTATATGTCACTAACCCAAACTGTCATGACATAATGCAAAACACAGGACGACAGGGAAGGCGGGTTCCAGCGGACCCACCTCTCCCACCTCAGCTGGCGAGTGCACCTGGCACTAGTGCCGAGTTCGGACCCTCCTCCGGTGGCCCTGTGCCACCTGCGGGTGGAAGCGCTGCAGGGGATGGGGCTCACCCCCTCTGCAAGTGTGGCCGAGGAGAACCACCACTCACCCTCCGTAGCATCCGGACTGTGGTGCGTAGGGAGATTCGGGACTCTGTTCTCGAGCCCCTACGCCAGCTCGAGGCATGGGTGGCACAACTAACGGGAATGCCTGTTGCTCCGCCTACACAGCCCCCAGCACAGCCCCATCCTGGGCAGTGAAGGAACAGTGGCAACTGCCTATGGGTGGGGATGTCAGTTCCACTGTTGCCATCTGTGGGCTCATGGGCTCTGGATATCCAAACCTCCGTCCCCGTCAATTGTGTAAACCCCCACATGTGTCATACACCGCCCCTGTATGCATCTTGTTTGTCTTGTCTGTTTACCTACCCAACCTACCTCCCCAGCTGTACCGACTTCCTTCACCTGACATACCACTCTCACCTGAAAAAAAAAAAAGGGCACTCTGTACCCACAAAAAAATTACGCCCCATACATAGCTGCCCATTCCGCATACATGTCTGCTGGACATGGAACCTATCAATTACAATTGGCTGTACAACAAGTATTATTGTTGTCCTGACACCTCTCTCAGGGGTGGAAGGTTTCAAATGTCACACCAAATTACATACATATGCACAGCTGTTGCTGATGAAGAAATGGGCAGCTATGGGCCTTACCTACATCCCTCCTGCACATCCCAAGCTTGTTTCCCTACTGTCTTAACCTCTTTGTGACCCCTTTTTCACCACTTTCCTGTCTCCCCATTTTCTTTTCTTTCAAAGAAAATAGCGTGGGTGTGCGCAAGAGTAAGCACGTTTAAGCGGTTGTAAGCGGGTGTGCGCTTGTGTGCGCGGAGCTAAATGCCAGTGCGCATGTGTGAGCTCCGCGCAAACCAGCGCTAACCCAGTTACAACTGCTTAAAAGTGCCTTAGTCACTTTGATTGACAGGTCTTGTAGTCAGTTCAGAAGCAAAATAAAATCCCACTGGCAGTCCCGAACCCAGGACCTTGGAAACAGTAGTCTACATGACTTACCACTAAGCCATGAATCTTATGCAAGAGCATTGTGCTAAAATAAATATATCATGTAATAGTAGGAATGAATGTAAAGGGAATATAGATGTGTAGTACACAAAGCATGCCATTTAGAATTACTATCAAAACTAGTGGATTTCCATAATAGTAGTGTGTGAACAGAAACAGCCATGCTAGTTGGTAGCTAGTAGGTAATAATGTCATTATAGCACCTTGCAAGCCACACACATACTCACAGCAGGATAATCACTGCCCATACCCCACAACCTCTTACAGGAACACATCTGGACCAAGTAATAAAATATGTGGAGCAAAGGCCCAAAACCAGGGACACATTACAAATAATGTTACAACAAATGCAGACAGTTCAGAGAGTAACAGGGTCTGCATTTTGTGGGATGTTTGGAAGGGTATGAAGTCAGAAACTTGAATGTTTGTCACCATATTCTGACTTGAGCCCAGAGTGATTTGCCAGAAAAAGGTGTGCATGAGATATTGACCAAAATATGAGGCAGAAATGTGGACAACCTGCAAATATCTGTACACATGACGGGTGTGACACCACCATATTTGAATAGTTAAGAGCCTAGACATAGCAACAGTGAATGACTTACAGGGATGCCCGACAGACTCCATGTGAAATGTACAAACAGTAGGCAGAAAGGTGTAACACATGCAATGGTAACTATGGAGTCCTGAAAGTATTCACCACTTGCATGGCAGAAAAAGTGTAGTAATACATATGCTCATGCTAACCCACAGTCACAACTGCAGCATACCAGACATTTTAATGGGTGTACCCCACTGATATGTACCATTCCATGAGGCAGATAACAGATGAACCTGAAAGCCTCTGGGGCCTGCTCAGCAGCATACTCAAATACCCTAATAGATGTCAAGGCCCACACCATGGCCAGACCACACTGCATGCTGTAACACCCTAGCAGATATAGCAAGCATTCCAAGGTGTGAATGTACATGGAAAATAGGAAAGCTACAGCAGCACACTACAGTCAGGACACCTAGCAGGCATACAAGTAGTGACTGTAAAGGGCAAATATTGAAGCCTTAGCAACAAAGTCCAAGCAAAAGTGAAAGGAAAGCACACACACACACATTAACAGTAGTAGTAGTTGTAGGTGTCAGTGTACATACACAGTTAGTACAGGAAACTGGAGAAATGAATGGAGGAATGTTAATCTACAACACACCTGGAAATATGAGAGAGATACCAACCTTTACACTCACAGAACATTGTCCACAGCATAACAGCATGGTCCCTGCCCTTAGAATCTGAAAGGGCTACGCCTATCTCACATACCTTTTTATAGCACTGTTCTGAAATCACAGTGAGAACTGCAATCAGTACACAACTGGCTGCATGCAATTAGCAAATTCTGGCTAACAATTGGTGCAGAGGCCATCACATGGGCATATGCAGATACCTACAAAAGTATGCTGTACTCCCAGTCCACACATGCAATACTTTCATTGCACCCTGAGAAGGACGTGAGACAGACAGACAGAGAGAGAGAGAGAGAGACAGAGACAGAGACAGAGACAGAGAAAATTGCAATTAAGCAGATACATACAAATTTTTCAGCAACAGCCACCTGAAAGCTGACAACTGGGAAGTGGAGCAGCAGGACAGAGAACCAGACGGCAACACAAGCAGCTGTGACAAACACAGGTAATGTAAAGTAATACTATAAAGGTCTACATACTGTGAACCCTCCATATGTGTCATTGGTCTGTATCCATATGTATATGAAGATGTGTAAAGGGCAGGGGACATACAGCAACTATCAGTGAAGGCTGTACATACATTTGTATGTGAGAGCATCTATGTGCACATATCAATGTTGGTTGATTGTAGGTTGTAGTGCCATGTACAAAGTAGGTTTCACAGTTATGTATGTTTGGCAGTATGTTAGTGTGTGTATACAGTATGGTAGACAAACATGTTGATATACCTGTCTATCATATGGATACGTATGTATGTCAACATATGTATGTGTATATATATATATATATATATATATATATATATATATATATATATATATATATATATAACATGCATATATGTGTACATACATAGAGAGAGAGATGTAGGAATACATAGACAGATGTAGATAGAATATTGTACAAACATATATATGTAATGCACACATACAGATATAGATATATGTAGATACATATACATAGACAGACTGATCTGACTATCTACAGGTATGACTGTATATGACGACCTTCAACACACCCTGTCCCACCCCTCTGTCACTCTCACCCCTCTGTGTCCCCCTCCACATCTATAGCAATATATGTACATCAATATATATATGTGTATATGTATACAGACATATATATATATATATATATATATATATATATATATATAGAGAGAGAGAGAGAGAGATGTATATAAATTCTGAGTGAGACACATGTGTACAGATGTATTGCAACAGGTGCCTGGTGACAAAGGCATGGAGTGAACACCAGTGTCAAAACCGGAGTACCATACCACATTCCAAATCACCTACACCAGTAACCACCAGATATGTGATTGGCTGCCCACCACTGCATGTGTCAGGGTTGAACAGGGTCATAAATGTGTACAATAGTGGCCCCAATGATATTCACAGTGGCACACTATCCCTGGAATAACTGCACATAGTATGTGTCATCGAACATGGTGTGTCAGCTATGGACATGTAGGTCGGTGTACCCCTCCACACCACATAATGGATGCCATGGTATGGACCTCACATGACAGCTACAGATATGGAGAAGGACACAGTGACATGTACAACACTGTGACAATGCACCCAAACACATTACCAATGCACAGTGACTGACAACACCACAGAGTACACATATACTACCCACATAGAGGTTACCACTCCCGGATTTACATATGTAAGTCACACCCATGACAGATGTCCAACAACCATAGTAACACCTCACACCATCCACAACCTAAATGACTGCTGTGTGTCATCCGTGCCACTGCAATAGAGTGCACATGTGGAGGTAAAAGTTCCTACCCACAGATAAGACATACCCTGCAATAAACCACACAGTGTTAAGAAGCAAGACTCCCCATGAGTACATGTCACACATACCCCTGCTGAATGTTAGTCAGATAGGTAATATGCCATATGAGTCACCCTGTGTAACTGTGTGACAGCAGCAGGTACCATCACACCACATGTGTCACAATGGTCAGGGTAGCAGAACAGTACGCTGCTGTAGTCCCAGGGGCAATAGCATATTGTATAGTATTGTATTGTAATATAATGTATTGTGTTGTATTGTATTGGTATGTTGAGGTGCCTCCTTCGTGGAGTGGAACCACTGTTGCTGTGCGCCAGTGTACAGGTACATATCCTGTAGTCAGGCTAGTGTTACATAGCACTTCTATATGTGTGTTTAGCTCCTGTCAGAGTTTATGTAGCATGCAACTGGGGATACCATCAGGTCCCATTCATGTTGTGTATTCTGCTGTCCTGAGGGTGGCTCTCACCTGGACATCTGTGATGACAGGGAGGTTACAGTCAGCTGGGATAACTATGTCTTATTTTGGGGGAGAGGGCGGGGTGACACCTCAACTGAACCTGTCTGCCACAGTGTTGTCAATATCTGTGGTGTCAGTGAAATATTTGTTGTTGTGTACTAACTTTGGGCATAGAGGATGGATCCTGACCAGGTTGCTAACATAACTGAAGAAGGCCTTCTGGTTATCTGTAGTGTCCCTCTTGATTTCCCTCTCAAAGTTGCCCATTGATGTGCTGCTCAGACATGCCCTCCCTTTATGGAATTATGCTCTGTCTTGCAGTAGCTTCCATCTTCTGTAATACAATCTGTCTATGGCTGGGGTCCACCAGACAGGATGCTGTCCCTATGTGGAGAGTGTCTTGGTCATATATGGGATTGCATGATCCATGCATTCTCGGAGATGTCTGTAGAAAGCAATTGTGTAGGGGTCAGCATTGTGGGTTGTATCTGCCACTGGCCCAGTGGGCTGAAAGGATACCATGTCACTGTTACAAAGTGTAAAGTTTGCATCTGTAATGTTATTCACTATAGTCATTTGTGATGGTGGTGGAGGTGGGATATGTATATCCAGGGCAATCAGTGTGTGGTCAGCTCACAGTTGTTGATGATGTAGGCCATACAGTACCTAGATACAAACCCCCAGAGTGAGGAGGTGCTCTTGACCTGAATCAGTGTTCTGACTGCTGGGGTTTGGTAGTATGTCGTATGGAGTGTGCCAGGTACCGTTGCACAGTTGCTGGCTGAGCACTGATAACTGGCCATTTACATGTGTATCCACCAATAGACAGACAGATGCTATATATGTGAGATATGTTGTATCATAACAGTCGAGTAGCATGTGTAGTATGTGTGCCAAATTCTGCTGACATATATTGCTGATATCAGGTTATTTTCTTTCTCAGGTACATGGCCCACCTGTGGAATCCCACTTACTCCACAGCTGAGGATGAGGAGATACACCAGAGCCTGGTGCGGGATTATGCAATACTCTTTTCCCGCACCAGCCAGAATCAGCAGGAGAGGGCTGCACTGTGGCAAGACCTTGTCCGTCAGGTAAATGACATAAGCACGCATAATAGGACATATGAGCAGGTACGTCATCACTGCAGTGATTTAATCAGACATGTCCGTCAGCGTGCATCAGATATCCACAGGCAACAGGTCGCCACAGGTGGTGGGGTGGCTACACATCCCCCACTCATCAGACTGGAGGGACTACTCATGAGTGTAGTGGCTCCAGTCCACCAGCAACAACAACAGCAGCAGACATGCATCATGTTGGAGGCTGGAGCCACGCAGCAGCAAGACAGTGAACGTGCAGGTAATATGCCATATGTATAGTTGACTGTTGTGTACACTGGTAGTTAATGCATGTGTGAGGTGTGTCCTTGGTTTGTAGCTGTCACCATAGTATTTAATGTGCAAGTGTGATATCCTCAATATTAGCGGCTGACATGTGAAAGGCGACTGTTGTACTACTGACCTGTATCATACTCAGTAACAATGGCACAGTTGTGCCCACTGACATTAGTTTCTTCATGTCTGCAGGTCCCTCTGGTATAACAGCAATGCAGCCTATCCATGCTGGTGAGTGTGTATTAACAATTCCTCTAATAGTTTTGATAGTAATAGTACTATTTGGCTCACTTAGTAGTGCTCTTTGTATGCATGTAGGTGTGTCTGTGTCTGTGTGTTGATATCACGCATACTGAGTACTGTACAATTGTGTGAAACTGTGTGCATGTGTGCATATGTGCATGTGTGCACCTGTGCATGTGTGCACGTGTGCATGTGTGCACATGTGCATGTGTACATGTGTGCACCTGTGCATGTGTGCATGTGTGCATGTGTGCACCTGTGCATGTGTGCACGTGTGCATGTGCGCATGTGTGCATGTGCGCATGTGTGCATGTGTGCACCTGTACATGTGTGCACCTGTGCATGTGTGCATGTGTGCATGTGTGCATGTGTGCATGCGTACATGTGTGCATGTGTGCATGTGGGCATGTGTGCACCTGTGCATGTGTGCACCTGTGCATGTGTGCATGTGTGCATGTGTGCATCACTGGTAATGTGTAGACATTGTAAACTGTGTTTCCTGTTTCCCTCCCACAGGTTCTGGTGTTGCTCTGATGTCATGTAGCAGGGAACCTGAATCAGGTGCCGTGGGTACTGATAATGATGACATCTGTGTAATGGCAAAGGAAGCTATGCCAGGGTCCGCCATTGGTCAGCCAATTGACAGTACACAGCTGTCAACCCCATCAATGCACACAGTTATCCTGCCAATACACCCTTTGTCACCAATGTCCCTAGGTGATGGACAGCATGCAGTGGGCATTGACCAGGGTAATGTGGTATCTGTGGCACATGCCTCCCCACACAGCAGCCATGGGCATGGCCCAGAGATGGTACCACACAGACAGATGTCCAGGGGTTCTCGTGGGAGCATCTGTGGGCGTACTGCCCTTGTCAGATGTGCCCACAGAGGTCTTACAACCTCAGCTATGTTTCGGGCTGTCATGCAGGCACAGTCACGTATGGAACGGTACACCAGACAGGGTCTGAGGGAGCACAGCCATGACTGACAGTATGCGTGACATTGCGGCTGCCATCCGTGATTTCACCGATGTCATAGACAGACATTGTGGGGACATATTAGACCGGTTCCACAACTACATGTCCATGAGCCAGGGTGATGGTGGGCGGTTGAGGCGTCGACGTGGCCGTATGCCAGCAACAGCAGCAGCTGGCAGTCGTCGCGGATGACAACAGGGCCGTGGCCGCCCCCGTAGTGCCAGCAGCAGCCCCAGCTGTCATCAGACCGCCCCAGGAGACCACGTGCACGTGGCTCTGGCCAGGCCCAACAGGGATCTGTGTCCAGTCAATGAACACCTGCTTCTGATGACAGTACCCAGTCTGGGTTGGTACTGGATACGGTCCGTAGCACCCCTGCAAGGCACAGGTACCATGTCCGTGGCCAGAGACACTGATCTGTATGACCTGGCAGGTACAGTCTGTGGCTGTCCACAAACACCAGTATATGGCAGCCATGAGGTGGAACTGTGTGCATCCATACACACATGCAAATTGACAACACCTAGGGCTACCGCATGCACGCACACACTGCATCAACATTGCCCCACCTTCTACTGCTGTCCCTCACCAACACACATACACATACATGTCAATCGGTGGTATCGGTGGCTGACTCAGGCATACCAAGTTCACACCCTGTGCATATGATGAAACTGTGCCACCTCCTGCAATCTGTAACAACTGTGCAGGTACAGGTTAACATGTTGCTGATGCACAGGGTGACCACATAGATGTGTAGTAATAGTATCATGTTGTTAACAGTACTGTGTGCTGAATTAATTGTGGGTATATCACAGCATGCCTGATGCAGTAAGTGTGTGATTGTCATGTACTGTTGTCTACACTCATGGTAATTACCATAGTGTATCATCTGCACATGTTGGCATACTGGTGGTAATGATGTCAACAGAAGGCTACATACATAGGTAGCACAGGGGATAAGGTAATGAATTTAGTAATACGCAATGATGGACATGTAAATGTTGCCCACACTGGACTCTGCAATGCAGATGTTTGAGGATGTTGATATGTGTGCAGTACTACACGACTGGTACAGGACACACAGGGGCACCCTAGCACTGCATGCTCACATCTCATACCATGCTAGACAGACCCAACACACAAAACTAACTGTCACAGGAGGGAGAGTCCCCCTATATGTCAGGGATACTGTTATGGCAGGCCAGGTAGCATACATCCTACTAAGTATGGAACCACTGAGTAAAGGCTCAGTGTCTGTTATTTGACATGTGTATTACTGCATGTATGAGCACATGGGTTTCCATCCAGTTATTGTACATCCTGACAGTACACGGTCAGTACACTTGTGTGCGCTGAGACTGGACCCTAGCCATCTGACCCATGTATTTCCATGTACATGTGCATAGTGCCTGCATATTCGCAGTGTTACCTACTGAAAGTGGTACAGCTTGTTTGTTGTACAATGGACTACATGCAGCCCTGTTTACTGTAGCTTTGTTTGCATGCATGTTTGCTTGCAATTACCCTGGAATACTGATCACACCTGCAATGCATAGTTATAGAGCTTCTGTGGACTCCTAGTGCCATCTGCATAGCTTACTATATGTATGTCCATGTCCCACTTGACAGGATGTCACTGTTTGTCCTGTTCACATGTACATTGCCTGTGACACAGTGCATATGACTTACCTGGCATGTGTCCATGTGAGCAGTCATATATGCTACTGCTAACTAATCACAGGCACTACACCTTCACATATTCATCTTCTGTTGAACTACCTGCTTCGCTAGGGATGGCCTGCACCTGTCAACCCTGGGCTTTCAGATATTGGCAAAGGCTCTTGCTACCCCCATAGTGCCTATGTTAGGCAAGGCTCAAATGACAAACCCACCTTCATAGGTATCACAAGGGATAAGAAACTAAGAGTAATGCTACCCAACGCCAGAAGTCTAAACCTCCAGATGTATGCACCAAACTCTTCTTGACATGGAGAACATCGATATCTGTGCAGTAACAGATGCCTGGTTCAGGGCTACTGAGAGCACACCAGCACTACCAGGTTTAACCTGGTTGATTTCTTTGAAACAGTCACCAAGGCCATTGACGAGGGGAAGGTGGTTCACACAGCCTACCTGGACCTCGCAAAAGCCTTCACAACAATACCCCACTTGGGCATTCTAGAGAAGCTCACCAGCTTAAATATAACCCCTATGTCACTAGATGGATTGCACAGTGGCTCAAGGACAGAACCCACATGGTTAGAATTGCTGGAGCCATGCCAGACTCCAAACCAGTTACGAGTTGTGTCCCACAAGGCTCAGTCCTGTGACCTCTCTTGTTTGGTATATATTTATTGGAGGTACAGGCCAACACGGATGGACTGTGGCTGACCAAATATGCAGATGACTGCGAACTGGCCACCATAATTGACTCTCCAGCCGACACAAGCATCTTCCAAATGGGCATCATAGAAACAGACAACTTGTGCCAGAGCCATGGCCTTCAGCTGAACAGTGTTTAGAAAGGGAAATTTGCATCCTGTAGTCTGTTCTCCTAGTTGCCAAAAGGGACATTTCCCTCACATACAATTGCACACACACTAACCCCCCTCAGACAAACACACACACTGGGAGGATTCAAACCCCTATCTAACTATGTTATGACACTTGAGACAAACGCATTAACAGAGAGTGCTATTTACATTACTGGGAGGTTTCCCTTCTCCTGCTGTACTTATAGAGTGCTGACATCATCGGTGTTTAGAAAGGGAAATGTGCATCCTGTAGTCTGTTCACCTAGTTGCCAAAAGGGACATTTTCCTCACACACACTAACCCCACTCAGCCAAAAACACACACTTGCCATTTGCAGGATTCAAATCCCTATCTGAATATGTTATGACACTCAAGACGCACACATTAGCAGAGTGTGCTATTTGCATTACTGGGAAGTTTTTCTTCTCTTGCTGTACTTATAGGGTGCTGACATCATCAATGTTTAGAAATGGAAATGTGCATCCTGTAGTCTGTTCACCTAGTTGCCAAAAGGGACATTTTCCTCACACACACTAACCCCCCTCAGCCAAAAACACACACTTGCTATTTGCAGGATTCAAACCCCTATCTGATTATGTTATGAAACTCGAGACGGACACATTAGCAGAGTGTGCTATTCGCATTAGTGGGAGGTTTGCCTTCTCTTGCTGTACTTATAGGATGCTGACATCATCAGTGTTTAGAAAGGGAAATGTGCATCCTGTAGTCTGTTCACCTAGTTGTTGCCAAAAGAGACATTTTCCTCACACACACTAACCCCCCCTCAGCCAAAAACACACACTTGCCATTTGTAGGATTCAAACCCCTATCTGGCTATGTTATGACACGTGAAACAGACACATTAGCAGAGTGTACTATTCGCATTACTGGGAGGTTTTCCTTCTCTTGCTGTATTTATAGGGTGCTGACATCATCAGTGTTTAGAAAGGGAAATGTGCATCCTGTAGTCTGTTCTCCTAGTTGGCAAAAGGGACATTTCCCTCACACGTAATTGCACACACACTAACCCCCCTCAGCCAAACACACACACTTGCATGATTCAAATCCCTACCTAACTATGTTATGACATTTGAGACGGACGCATTAGTGGAGCACGCTATTCGCATTACTGAGAGGATTCCTTTCTCCTGCTATACTTATAGAGTGCTGACATCATCGGTGTTTAGAAAGGGGAATGTGCATCCTGTAGTCTGTTCTCCTAGTTGCCAAAAGGGACATTTCCCTCACACAAAAGTGCCATTTGCAAGATTCAAACCCCTACCTGATTATGTTATGACATGCAAGACGGACACATTAGCAGAGTGTGCTATTTGCATCACTGTAAGCTTTCCCTTCTCTTGTTGTACTTATAGGGTGCTGACATCATCAGTGTTTAGAAAGGGAAATGTGCATCCTGTAGTCTGTTCTCCTAGTTGCCAAAAGGGACATTTCCCTCACACAAAATTGTACACACACGAATCCCCCTCAGACAAACAAACACACTTGCAAGATTCAAACCACTACTTAACTATGTTATGACATTTGAGAGGAATGCATTAGCGGAGCGCGCTATTCGCGTTACTAAGAGGTTTTTTTTCTCCTGCTATACTTATAGAGTGCTGACATCATCTGTGTTTAGAAAGGGGAATGTGCATCCTGTAGTGTGTTTTCCCAGTTGCCAAAAGGGACATTTTTCTCCCACAGACTTACACACACATAGCAACCCCACTCACACACACACTGAGCATTCGCTGGATTCAAACCCCTACCAAACTATGTTATGACACTTGTGACAGACACATTAGCAGAGCGCGCTATTCGCATTACTGAGAAGCTTTTTTTCTCCTGCTGTACTTATATGGTGCTGACATTATCGGTGTTTAGAAAGGGGAATGTGCATCCTGTGGGGAGGCAGACGCCAAGCACACTCTGGCTAAGCTGTCATTCCCTAGGGCAAACAGCCTAGTGTTGACCTCTACACCCATATGTTTAATTGTCAAATGCACATTATTTGTTGCTGATAGACTGTTTGCACATCTTTATTGCCATAGCATTCCCTGTTTGTATGAACAACTTGTGCATCTGTGGAAGATGTTTGCATATGGGAGGGATCCACTATATCACGTATGTCTCTGTAGTCATTTAACTGTGTGCACTGGGCAGACTGCTGTAATGTGGTTGGTTCCTGGAATAACACGTAAAAATACCAGATATGTGTGTCCAACTGCTAAACTGAGATTTGGCCTTAGTGTGTGAGCATGCCCAGTTCAGCCTTCCCACGGCATGTTGTCTGACATATGTCTCATTTATTAAAGTGTGTGAGCATGCCCAGTGTGAGCATTCCATATGTTGAACTCTGCAGCCCACCACATTTGTGGATGAGTGTGAACTTCAACAAATATCACCCGTTTATGGTTGTGTGTTGTGTGTCATGTTGTGTAGTTACTGTACAACTGCTTTGTGTGTGAACACAACAGGATTATACTGTGCCTGCAGTGTTTGCATGGGATACTTTGCATACAGTTGTCAACATCCTTTCACACTGATAAATGTAAAATAGAAAGTCTGCGCAGGGGAACCACGTAACAAAAAGGATGAAAAATGTACAATAATTCAGATGCTGAAACATGGTGGCTATTGTAATAACGTTCACAGTTCAACGAACCAAAAGCAGCATATCCATTTAGCAGCAGCAGAAAGCACAAAGTATAGTCCAACCATATAAAAAATATAGTCCAATCATATAAAAAATCCACGAGGCTTCTAAAAACAGGAACGTTCTTTATTGACATGCAGTAAGCGCTTTCACCAGGACGGCTTCATCAGACTGTAACAGCATGTAAAACCAACAGTCATATATACCTGAATCAATTAACTTCACAATCAAATCCTAACACTGTAGTACTGTATAGTGTACTGGTAGTACTTTGACTGTGGTGGACAGTATCCTGGGCTTTAGTGCTACCACTGCTTTACATTTCGATAGTGAGCACAACAGCCTGGTTAGGGGCCAGTTGTGTACATCTGACCATGTTGCATTCTGTTCAGATATGAACTACTTAAACCAGGCTTGTCCAACATTTGTAGTGTATTCCACAACATAAGTGTACATTTGCAAACACTAGCGATGTGCCCTAGTCCATGTCTAATGCTAGTTGGAGAGTGTGTTTGTCCTTCAACACACATTGTAAGTGGAGTTTGCCATGACATATGTCATGGTTAGTATACTGTGCCTCTGTCTACCTGTGACATGACAGTGATACCCAGGATAAAGCTACCATCTCCCATCCACTCATCAAGATTCCTATTGAGGAAAATTGATAAGTGACTCTATGGGTAGCCTGTACTGGGAGTTCACTCATGGGTGGGGTGGCTTCTGTGTTATGGATCATGCAGTACAGCTTGTCCTATGTAAGTCAGTGCTGGGGTTCAGGTCTCTCATGTGCATAGCTCACTGCCATTCAGATTGTACAAGGTGCAGCATGTTTATTGATACCAGCAACACAGGCAACACATGGCATCTGTGCAAGCTCTTTGATACTCCTGGTGAGGTACTGTTGGGGACTTTACGGTTGATGGAGGTGTCTGCTGAGGTACATCCCACAGGGGCTATTGTAGTCAATTGTACCGCTGATGGAGGATGACTGCAGAGCCACAATGACCTCCCTTATCTAGATCTGACAACCTTCATGATTAGGTGGGTATATGGTATGTTTCTGTAAACACTACAGCACATGTTTGTCCAATGCAGGATATCTATCACCTTGTGTCCCCAGGTCTCTCATTACATGTTAACTACATAATGGGTTAACACCTATGTGGTAATTGGTGGGCACTTACTGTATATCCACGGGGGTTGACTATACACTTTTCTGCAATTAGCTTGCTGACATGGCTATGGCACCAGTTGTCTGTTTCTATGTGGCCCTTTTGTGGGATGCTTGTGTCAGCTGGTGGATCATATATAGTGAGCAGTTTGTAGTCCTCTGCAAACATGTTCAGACACAGTCCTTCCATGTTTGCCTGTACCTATGGGACATATATACCAGACGAGGGAGATCCCAGGACCAAGCCTTGTGAGATGCCAGTTATATCTGGTTTGTAGTATGACATGGCTGCAGCATGTCTGACCATGTCTGTTCTGTCCTTGGTCTGGTTTGCAACCCCTCTACTGACATAGTGGTTTATATTTAAGCTGGTGAGCGTATCTATAATGAACACGTAGGATATTGTATAGAAGCCTTTGCAAGGTCCAGCTACGCTGTGTGGACCACATTGCCCTCATCAATGACCTTAATGACTGTTTCAATTGAGTCAAACATATTTAGGGGCAGGATCTTCACTTAAGAAAGCCACACTGGGTAGGGTCCGGTGTCAGTAGGTCCCCAATATCTTTATGTCTGTGGTACATGCTGATCCTTTCCATAGCTGTGCAGACCGAGCTTCTCAGGATTCTGGGGTAGTAGTTTTCAGTATCCATTCAGGCAACACCTTTGTTGAGAAGGACCACTGTTGTTGTACACTGCTCTTTGGGTACATATTCTGTGGTAAGGCTGACATTGAGCAGTAGTGTGATTTGGCATTCCATTCATCTTGGAGCCCATGTTGCACTCAGCCCAGGACAACATATCATACCATTGCTGCTGTGTGTTTTGCTTTTTAGATGCTGGCTGTTACCTCAGCATCTGCAATGTCAGGGGGCCAGCAGTCTGCTGGGATAGATATTCTGCATTCTGGGGGGGGGGGGTTTGCACTGCACCTGTCAGGATGTATGTTGGCAATATGTGTGTGTGTTTGTGATATTTGTGTGATTCAGAGCATATCTGTGAATTCCCAAGACGGTTCCTACCATCAGTTGTGAAAGCCTTGGGATTATCCTTAGTGTCCTGTACAACTTGTATCTTCATAGGTTCATAGGTTCATACTAGGCTATCCACCCTAGGGCATTTGTTAGCCTAGCCAGAGTGTGTGTGGCTTTTGCCACCCCTTGCTATGTGAATATTATGGCCATTTATGATTTGCTTTGCTGTGCCTCTGTCTGGACATGACACAGTGAAGACCCCCAGTGTAACTCTACAATCATCCATCCACTTGGCAAGATTCCTGTTGAAGAGTGTCAGTGAGGGGCTCTGCCTAACATGGAGTGGGATTCTGGTCCAGGGTGTGGGGAGCCTCTGCATTATGTATCTGTCCCCCCAGCACATCCTATTTTATTATTTGTTGAGGTTGACATCTCTCACTCTCACAACTCCGATGGCTTTGAGTTTTCTGGGGTGGAGCATGTCCATTACTCCTGTGTTGGGCATGGCCTTCTACAACAGGCATGCAATGCCTCTGTGTAGGCAGTATGTGACTGCATTCAGCTGGGGTGTCTACAGCCAGGCAGCATATGACATGTATTTGAGACCCTTAATCCTCTTGGTGAGGTACGTTTGAGGTCTTTCTAACTGCTGCAGGTGTCAGGTAAGGTACATCCCATATGAGGCATTGTACTAGATTATGGGTGTGATAAGAGAACAGTATAGGGGCACAATGAACTCTGTTGACGTAGATGTGAATCCTTTCCTGATACGGTGTCAAATGTAGACAGTCTTCCTAGCCACATTGGCAATGTGAGTGTCACATAACAGGTTACTGTCCACTTGTGTCCCTAGGTCCCTGATTACTCCTTCCATACATAATGGTTTACCACCTATGTGGTAATTTGTGGTACCTTGTTTGGTATTTGGTGGGACATTCATACTGTCCAGTGTCTTCAGGATGGCTGGGTGGGGTTCCTGTGTGTGAGAGTGTGGTCTGTAGCATGCTACAGACTGTACAGCAGTCTTGCCTACAGTTAGTTGCACATGGGTGGACTCCAATGCCTTGTGCATTGTCAGTTACCTGGACGTATGGGTGACTGTGCTGAATATGGATACTCACCCTCCTTTTATGTTTTGTTCCAGGTTTTAGGGCCATGGCACATGATATGTGGTATAACCTGGTAGTGCTGGTGTGCTGTCAGGAGGCTTGCAGCAGGTTTCTGTCACTGCACAGACATCGATGTTCTCCATACTGGGGATGGCCTTGGGAGCATGCATATTGGGGTTTACACATCTGGCATTGGTCAGCATTACCCTTATGTTTCTTTCCACTTATGTTTTCTAGGCTGGTGGGTTAGTCTTTTCAGCCTTGCCTACAAAAGGCTCTATGGAGGTGGCAAAGGCCTTATCCAATATCCAGACGCCCAGGGGTAACAGGTGCAAGCCATCCCAAGAACAGCTGCATGGCTTGTCAAGCATGACATCCCAAGAAGACAGACATTGGATCCCCTTGGAATGACACCAGTAAGTGTGCCACTTGCTGTGACTGATCATTCCGTGTTAGTACTGTGGCATTATTCTTGATAAGGGTAGGATGCTGCAAACGGTGAGTGTCATACTGGCCTGGACTACATAATCAGAGAGCTCATCTATGTCTCTTTTCATGTAGTCTAGGGAGGTACATCTCAGGTCATTCACACCAGCATGGACTATGACTGCATCATATTTCTACTTGCTTTGGAGTGACCCGCATACTTCTGTTATGTGGCGTATTGTGGCAGCCTACAGGCAGCTTACTGTACCCTTTCCCTTGTTCAGTCTGGTGTGCGGGACAGCAGCGTGTCTGACTATGGAGTCACCTATTACAACTGTATCAGGCATGTTGTTTCTCCTTCTGGCCTGTGACTGTTTGGCACACCAGCTTTGTGTACTATGTGTTGCATGTGCTATGTTTGGAGGTTGTTTGATTGGGTGTCTGCTTTAGAGGCCTCTGTTGGTGTGCTGTGTTTGTAATTTGTGCCTCTGGGAATGTTTTTCTGTGTTTATGTGTTTGGTTTGCAGTTGTGATAGGTCTATGTGGGACTGCGTTTGTGGTGTGTGTGGTTACCTTCTCCTCCTGACTAGTTTTGGGAGTACTGAGTTGAGGGAGCTGAGCCTCCAGTTTGGATAGATGGTTGCATCTCTCACATATATTTGTATTTCTTGGGTGGAGTTGGGGTTGTCTGTGTACTTGGGGCAGGTGTAACATTGCCTCAGGATTCACAGATTCAACTTGTTGTGGCTGGCCTTAGTGGATTGTATGTGTGGACATATTTTATTGCCATACTACTGATCAGTGATTACTTCATTGTTTATGTTTGCTCTATCATGTAGTAGCTACCCCATTCTCTTGCATGGTTTGGTTATGGCTGGTGTCCACCATGCAGATGCCTGCGTGTATGGCATTGTGTCTTGTTTTAATTTAGGATTGCATAATCCAAGCATTCCTGACAGTGTTCATGGAATGGCTGTATTACACGTTCTGAGGTGTGGCCCATATTTTGCACCTGCACAGGACCTTTAATGGATTCCACATCAGTTTGGAGGAGTGCAAATATTGCTTTACACATGTTTTCCACTGTGGTTTTCTGGCCAGGGACTGTGGTCAGGATTTGTATATCCAGTGTGATTACTCTATGGTCTGGTTTTACCAGTGAGCAATACACTTCTCATCTTGCCATCCAGTACCCATGTTGCTGATTATCACATCCAGTATGCTTACCCCTCTTGTGGGAGTGGTACGTTGTTCCTGGGCCTTTTGGTTTATGGATTCTATGAACTTTTGTCCTAAACTGTTGGAGCTAGTATAATGCTCCCAGTCTATTTCTGGGTATTTTCAGTCACCCAATATAATGTGGTTTGGAGGACTTGATATATTCATGTATTCCAGCATAGGCCAGGTGCAGTTCCTGGTGTTGGGACAGTAGTCTGTAGCAGGCTATAAACTGGGGGGCAGTTTTAGCCACTGTTACTTGACCATGGCTAGTCCATGCTGCTTCTTGTTGTGGTACCAACATGGGGTGTGGTTATCCTTGACAATTCTTGCTAGTCACCCTCCTTTTGTAGCTTGTTCCATGTTTTGAGTCTGTACAGCACAGTATGAGGTGTAACCTGGTAGTATTAGGGTGCTGTTGTGAGCCTTGACTCAGTTTTCTGTTACAGCACAGATATCAACATTCTCCATACTGGGTGAGTTTAGACTGCATGCATCTTGCTGTTTCGACTTATCCCTTATCTTATTCTTATCCCTTCTGATACCTATGGAGATAGGTTTGTGTTTTGAGCCTTACCTATTCAGGGCACACTGTGGGTAACAACAGCCTTGGCCAGTATGCATACGGCCTGCACTGATAGGTGCACGCCAGTCCTAGCAGGTGGAGCATCATGTCATGCTCAGCATGTCATCCCAGACTGGCAGACATTGGATCCCCTTTGACTAACTGCGATACTTCAGTCAATTATTGCACTTGATCATCTCATTGTCATATTGTGTCATGATGCTTGGTGAGGGTAGGATGTTAGTCAGGGTCCTCAGGTGTGCATATAGTACATGGTGTTACATTACTTAACACATGGCATTCATGCCTCAGGTGGTGCTGCAGGGCTGCCTCTGTCGGATGCGCATATTACACTTCCCTGTACATGTTTGTGAGCAGGTCATGTCATTGTAGGCATCCATGTTATTATTTGAGTGAGTCAGAGGGGGTATCATTCCCAGGGTTCCCACTGAGCCAGTGTATGTGCTATGCATTGCCTCTTTGCCAAGGCCAGGGCATACTGGGCACGCCTCCTTCTGCCTACTGGGGCAGGTTCAGGTTGTTCCTCCTCCGAGTCACGCTCTGCCTGTGATGGCCTTGGCAATGGTGGGGGGCTGTTTGGCCCGGCCCTATGCTGGTCCTGCTGCAGCTGTTTTCGCAAGATCATATTATGTAGCATAGCACATACCATGACAATTTGGGTACATGTAGTTGGTGTGTACTGCAAGGCTCCACCAGATGTGTCCAGACACCGGAACCGTGACTTGAGCAGCTCAAACACATGCTCTATTACATTACGTGTTTGTGCGTGTGCCTCATTATGGCGTTCCTGTTCAGGTGTGTGTGCATTTCTGATGGGTGCCATCAGCCACGGCTCCAGTGCATAACCTGCATCCCCCACTAGGTGTCCGTGCGGGATGTCCCCATTGGTAAATGTCTGGTACAACTGCGTCAAATGCCAGATGTGGGAATCATGGTAGCTCCCAGGACAGCCAGCACACACATTCATTATTATGGCCTGGGCATAACAAACAACCTGGCAGTTGATGGAGGGGAAGCCCTTGCGGTTGATGTATGCCCTACCCCGCTCACCGGCTGGTGCTTTGATGCGTATGTGCGTGCAGTCTATTGCACCCACTACCTCAGGGTATTCCGCTATTTGCTGGAAGAGACGCATATTGCTGGCCAATACCTCACGGGCATTGGGGAAATATACATGATCACCGACATGTGCTGACATGGCATCCAGGAACTGGTGCAGTACGCTGGAGGCTGATGCCTGTGATATCCCCATCATATCACCAGTTGGTCTCTGGAAGGTACCTGTTGCTAGTATTCTTAGGCCAACACATACCTTGGTTTCCACTGGGATGGGTTCCCCTCTGTTGGTTCTGTGTGTGAGGCGTGGCCTGCACAGCTCCACTATTTGCTGCAGGAGGTCTCTGTCCACTCTATAGCGCTCTACTATCTCCAGCTCATGTAACCCATGGTAGGTGACCCTGGGCCTGTACACTCTTCTCCGTCGCCTCACTGTGGGTTGTCTGGCACCATCTGCATTGTCACCACCCTCAGCAAGTCGCCTATGTCTCATTATGACAGCTATGGCAGCCCCTAACATTTCTGCTCTGAGTTCAGCTTTTTCAGTTTTCACTTCTAATAGCTTACTCCTGTCTTGCAGTGTCTCTTGTGAGAAACATCCTGCACTGCTGTTTGCAGAGTTTTAAGTGCTGGGCTGGGCTACTATTCTGCCTGTGTAATTGCCTGCTTCTAATTGTTTTCACCTGCTAGCTCCAGCAGTATTCCCTGCTAGCTTCCTACTAAATCTGTTGCTTCCTTTTTCCTCTCTATTTCCTCAGGGAGGAGCCGTGTGCAAACCAGCAGAAACACGCTCACAGTGACTTACACGCGTGCACACATGCTTACACGGTTCAGAATCTGCTTATTCAGATTAAAATGCGTGCACACCCGCGCAAACAGTGTTAAACATCTCCCAACACACTCCCACATGCTCAGTCTGCCTTACACGCGCGCACACTGCCTTACTCGCGCTTCATGGCGTGCACACGTGTGCATGCACGCCCAGCAAGAAAGTTCGGTGTAGGCAATAGTGTACACCTTCCATTTCTTGACTTTCTCATGCTTATCTAGTGGCACACCTCTTTCCATGATATCTGTCTGACATCTGTCATGTAACTCTGACCTCCAATGAACTGCATTTCTTTCTACCATTCCCCCCTGTGATGTCACCTATCTCCTACTCTGTTCCTCCCCCTTCTGTAACTCTTACACTACTCAGACTGTGCTCATTTGCTATGTGACAGTGGAATTCAGTATCCTAAAACTCATTTGCACCAGATTGCCTACTAATGCTTAGTTACATGTCTTAGACTCAGCTTCCCCCCTTAGCAACCACTACACGGTGGCCATGTTGGTTTTGGTCTGCTGGTCCCTGCATTGACATTCCATGTATTGCATAAAACCCACATTTGTGGGTTTATAACCTTCGTTTTTATGTTTTATACAGCACAGCCCGTTTGCTCGGGGCTGCGCTGGGTTTAAACATCGGCAATCGCCGAAAAAAAAATTATATTTTTAATATATTTGCATCAGGTTACTTTGCCAATGGCCACATATTTGGCCATTGGCATGCTGCCTGACACATATGCACCCTTTATTTGGAGCTGACATGGCTCCATTGCAGTTTTTGCAGAAACGTACTCAGTTGTCAACTGAGTACATTTCTGCAGCTAAAACGGTTCTTACATGGGCTGTTCTGGGCTTCCTGGATCGCTAATCATCCTCATTTGCATGCTATTCGGCTGCAAGTGAGGTGATTAGCTTATCCACGCCCACTCCGTGTAAGAGACGTTTTAGCTTGTCTCTTACACGGACTTTGGGCTGTTCCTGGATCGCGAAGGCTGCAAGGAGTCTTACACTACTCTTAGACTCCGTGCAAGCCTTCGTGAATCCTGCCCTTGTTCTTCTCTGTTGCTATGGCAGGCATTTGATGGCTGGTTAAAGAGGAGGCCAGTTAAAGAGAGGCCAAATAAGAGAGAGTCTACTGTATTTACAGTTTGTAACTTTTAAAATCTATTTTAATGCTTAGTATCTAATGAATATGACCACTATAAAAATTAGTTTGCGTTTTGTTTGCCATTTCCACTTCATTAGTAACCCTAATGGTTCTAGAGATACGAATATTTGTTTGGACCTTGAGTGTGTAACTAGTGACTTGTCAAAGTGCTCCAGATACATCCATTGGAAGTTACTGTATAAAGCTCCACCGTAAGTAATTAGTTAATAATAAAGAGGGTTGGAATAGGTTTATTAATAAAGTGAGTATCATCTCAATATATAATTTAATAGACAGATAAATTCTGGAACTCAGCATTTCTTGATCAGTATTTCTTGAAGGCATTTTTCTTTTTTTTTTAATGCACAGCTTGTCTTTTCCAAGGAGCCGGTCATAGCCTCTTCACTGAGCAACTAACACAGGTAAGAAATACACTGAAACCTTAATGCATGTTAGTAGTTTATTTTCAGTATATATATATATATATATATATATATATATATATATATATATATATATATATATATATATATATATATATATATATATATATTGGCCTTCTTTGGACCAGAATGCTCTAACTAAGGTATTCAGACAAG
>NC_056728.1:1500261950-1500331950 GCF_019279795.1 Protopterus annectens
GGATGTGCCAGAAGCTTTGTGAGAATAACCATAGCCACCACACTCACCAGAATCAGCCACAGTCTTAGGTAGGGAATTGGCAGGCTGGTGCTGATGTGCTTGTGACTATAGTGAACCACGGACACCTTCTGAAGGGTGATAAAATTAGAAAACCTGACATTATTTTCTAGGCCAAATATGGTATGTCATATGGTATGTCATATATAATGTAGGAACATATCACAGAAGTTACTAACCCTGCTGTGCCAGTAGTCCTTTCTGTCTCATTTGGCAGCTGGCATCACTTTCTGCTTGCCTTACTTTTGCTGAAAGACAAAGAGGAGAGGCAAGACATCATACAATGCGTATGGCTATAGAATAATACAAACAACGGTGCAATAATATAGTCCTATGCACATGCAGAAGCAAACCAAGGACTGAATGATTCCCACAACATAGCACGCAACTATAATATTATGGTGATTTGCAAAGCAGAAAAAATGATGTGAAGTTCCAAGGATGTAGGACAGCAGTCAACAGTATTGTGGTTATTTACATGTGAACAGTGGCAACAATAGTCATAGAGCTGTTAGTTATAGTAAAGCAAACATATCTACAATAATAACATTTATTTGCAATGATGCACAAGCAAGAAATTGTGCCCGCCATGCCCCATGGCCAAATCCCAGAGCCCAACATGACATAATAACTGCCATAACAAAACAGCAGCCAGTATTTACAAATATAACTAGCATACCAACACCCATGCCAGTCAAACCAATATATCCTGAAATCTGTGATATTACATACAAACACAGTAACACCTGTTAACAGCAGATGGAAATAATTAGAAAATTATTTGGAATGCCATTCCTCAACCTCTGTTTCCCATGAAAAGAGTTTCTAGGGCAATGGTGTTGTAGGCTTTCAGATCATTCTCTGCATTGCTCACTGGTACATGGAATTCTGGTTGTCTAGGACAACAGAGCTCTTAGGTCGTATCAGGCAATAACCTTCCTAAATAGACCTACACAGGACTGCAACAGCTGAACTACATAGGACTCCATCAGTTGTTCCATGAACTGTTTGTGCAGGATATAGGGTATCATTTTGCTATAACTTTGTCACCAGGCATGCACTTTCCACTGAGCACTAACATGAATGGGCATCCCCATGAATGCACTGTAAAACAAAATGGCAGCATGAGATGTATTCCTTTCACAGGAATCTGAATCATGGGTAACATACCTTATATCATTCTATAAAGCCTATGATACAGTGACATGCTTTCCATATAAAATTACCACGAACACTGGGAAGAAATGATGTTATGCTCTGTTGGATCTACCAATTTGTTGCATTTGCAGTTGAGCAGTTCATTGACTGACACCTGTCTTTGCTGATGCAGTTATCACCTTTAGGATTGGGGATGAAGTTATTGGGAGATGGTAGCAATCATTGCTCACTATTATGTATGGGAGTTACTTGACCCCCCTTAAAACTGTCCCAGAACTGCATTTCCCTCAGCTAATAGTGATGGGATTTTAAGTAATGCCAGATTTATGACTCATGAGAGTCAGAATTTGTTCAGACTGGAACTGGCTATGGCCTGCAACAGCTTTACCATGTTGTACATATTGTGTTACTGTGTCCAAGATGCAAAGTTAGGATCATAAAATCATAGGAGATTATGAAGCTATTGACCCGGAGGTTATTTCATGCCTGGCCATTTCATCCCAGTGTAATTCCATTCAAATGTTAGTTAATACAAAAGATTGCATTTAGTAATAACTGCCCATGTCCAGGAGGGTTGTGGGTGCTATTTCTGGTAAGAATTTATGATGCCCCATCCACTCGTCCAGATTCCTTTTGAACAGTGTCATAGAGGTGCTCTGTTTCATATGAATAGGTCACCTATTCCAAAGTTGAGGCAGTCAATGGAAGATAAATCTGGCCCACTAGTATGTCCTATTTAAGTTGCAGGCCATATTTAGGTCTCTGGAATGGGTGGCCATAGTCCCGTTTGATTTATGGAAATGCAGCAACTTCATTAGTTTTGGGTCTGAGATTTCTCTGTAAGACAGGCATAAGTTTCCCCTTAGAAGTCTATATTATACAGGTACTTTAGTCGGTCTGTCTATGGCACATCTGGAGTCCTTTGATCTTCTTTGTTAGAAACTTCTGAGGTCTCTCCAATTGCTGCAGGTGTACGGTAAATGCTGAACAGGGCATTATACTCAATTATGGGCTGGATTACTGCTGAGTTTAGGGGGGGTTATAACCTCTTTTGCTGTTGAGGCGATGGCTTTACTAATCAGGTGTGCTACGTAGAAAGCCTCCCTTACTACAGTAGATGCATGATGGTCGAAGTTAAGGTCAAGGTCAGCTTGTGAGCTCAAGTCCATTACCACTTTGTGGGTACTTAGGGCATTGCTGCTGATTTAATAGTGTGAATGGACATTGTTTATGCCAAAGGGAATCATGATGCATTTCTTTGCATTCAGTTTGAGACCGTGACTAAGACACCAGTTGTTGGTCTGTGTAAGACCCTCCTTGGAGTATGCTGACATCATTAGGGGATTCAATAATTGTACCCAGTTTACAGTCCTCTGCAAACCTGGACAGCCACAACCACTCAGTTTTGACCTGAACTTCTGAGAAGCATATACCAAACAGTAGGGGGATCAGCACTGACCCCTGTGGCAACCTGCTGGTAACAGGTCTGCTGGCTGATGTGGAGTCACCCACTTTGATAGTGAGTGTCTGGTTTGTGAGCCAGTTGGCAACCCATCTTACAAAGAAGGGGTTTACATTCAGTTTGCTATGTTTATCAGTAATGAGTGTGGGATTATGTCAAAAGTCTTTGCCAAGTCGAGGTATGCTGTGTGCACAGATTTGCCCTCATCAATGGCCCTGGTCACATTTTTGAAAAAAATCTGCAAGATTATCAGACAGGATGTGCCCTTGATGAAACCAAACTGGGTAGATAGGATCTAGGGTTTGGAGATCGCCTATGTCTTTATTTATGAGGTCAATAATGATACGTTCCCTGGCCTTACAGTTGAGGCTGGTCAGGTTTATGGGTCTGTAATTCTCCAGGTCTGTTGCTAGGCAATCTTTGTGGAGGGGAATAACTGTTGCTGCTCTTCATTCTGAAGGAACAAAGCCTGTGGTTAGACTATGATTGAAAAGGGTACTTAATGGTGATGCTAGTTCATGTTTTAGCCTGTTTAGAAGACAGCCTCGTATGTCATCTGGTCCCATAGAGGCTGTGTTTTTTGACTGGACAAGGCTTTGATGACCTGATCTTAAAATATGTAAGGTGGGGGAGAAGTTTGGGCCAAGGTTTGTGATAGATTTGGAGGGGTGTGGAGCTGAAATTTTTGCCAAACCTGTCCACTAGCAGGTTTGCTATCTCTGTGGGGTCAGTGTGTGTGTGATACCATTGGTCACTAGTTCTGCACAGGCTTGGGTCCTACCTTTTAGGCTATGTACATAGCTTAAAAGGCCTTATGGCTATTCTTGGCTGTGCTATATATGTTTTTCTCTCAAACAGGCCCTTACAGGATTTGACAAGCAGTCTTATTTGCCTGCTGAGGCTAAGGAGGGTGCTTTTCCATTGTTGGGTCTCACCTTTGTTTTCATGGATGACAACTTTTTGCATTTATTGTAAAGTTTGGTGATGCTGGATGTCCTCCATGGGGGCTTGTTTTTACCTGGGCTCTGGCTTTGTTTCTTTCTGGTACAGCAGACTCTATATAATTATGCAAGTGATTGTACATGGCTTACCACTTCCAGTTGTGTTTGGAGTTCAGAATGCATTTATACCTTCACCTAGGAGGGTATAGTTCACCTTGGTGAAGATTTTAGTCTGATTTCACCCTTTATGAGTTCTGGTGTTAGTGCCAGCTCGAAGTTGACTGATTTGTGGTCAAATTTTACTAATGAGGTCCGGCAATTGTGGTAGTGCATCCATTTGACATTTAATGAGGACCAGATCTAATATTTTTAGCTTACAAAGTCAAGGAACTTTTGTGCTAGCTAGTTAGGGCTAACATAGGATTCCCATTTGATGGTGGGATAATTGAAATCCCCTATAGCCAGAGTGCTCAGTAATATTTGGATTGTCTCCAGTTTAGGTAAGTAGGCTTCTTGCACATCATGACCCATGGTGGGAGATCTATAACTGGCTATGACTTGAATGGTGGTCTTAACCACCTTACCATGTACTTGGAGTAACTCCATGGAGTTGTCCAGTCTAACTAGATACGAGGTGAATTTATCTCTAATATAGATAGAAACACAGTCTCCTTGGGTTCTCACATGTTCATTTTGCAGTCTGAAAGTGTGGAAGGCATTGTAACCTTGCTAGGCCGGGGTACTCTCTGAGGCCTTGAACCATATTTCTGTGACTGCACAGACATCTACATCTTCCAGTGATAGAAGTGCTTCCAGGTTGTGCAGCTTCTGGTTTAAGCTCCTAGCATTTAGCAACACGACCCTTATTTTGTTATGATTGGTAAATTGCATTTGGTAAGTCTGATGTTGAGACTTTCCCTATAAAGGCACTATGGGGAGGCAAGAGCATTTGCCAGCAACTGAAAGCTTAGATGTGCCAGGTGCAAACTATCTCTACCAAAGCAGTGAGGTTTGTCAACCATGGCTTCCCAGGCTGACAGGATCTGGATCCCCTTTGAATGAAACCAAAATCTAAGCCAATTATTGAAATCAATCATTTCTGGCTATGCTCTGGTATCATTCTAGGAGAGGGTAGTATGCTGCTCAAGGCTAGGGACACACCTGCTTGGGATGCATAGTCAGAGAGCTCAATCAAGTCTCTCTTCATGTAGTCCAGTGAGGAAAGCCTCAGGTCTATAACTCCAACATGAACTATGAACAAAGTCATAATGGTACTTGTTGCTTAGAGACCTGAGTGCATGCATGATCTGACAAATCATGGCACCGGACAAGCAGCTGACTGTGACTTTCTCCTTGTCCATCCTGGTGAGTAGTACATCTGTGTGTCTCAATACTGAGTCTCCAGTGACTAGAACATTTGGTTTGTGAGTGTTACACCTTATGGGCTTGGTAGGTGAGACACTGGTGTTGCTATGTGTCATGGGTGCTGTGGGAAATGTGTTAGTTGTAGCAGTCTTGTGTTTTGGAGGTCTCTGGTGTCTCAGTAGGTTTTTTGAGAGAACCTTCATGTATGTTTATTTTTGTGTTGGATGTGTACTATGTGTATAAGTAGTGATACTATGTGCATCTGTAGTGGCAGGTGGGTTGACAACCTCTTCTATGTTAATGTTTTGAGTGTGAGAGAGCATGGCTTCAAGATTCTTGGCTTAGCAACATCTCTCACACTCTGCACTAGAGTGAGTATTTGTAGAGGGTTGTCGGTGTACATGAGGCAATTGCTAAACTGCCTCAAAGACCAAGGTCAACAAGACTGGCAGGTGAAACAAGAGTGGTCCAACAGTCCATAATGCTAGGTTGAAGACTGTTGTCGCTAAGGGGGGACTTTTCAGGATCGATCAAGGAGGAAATCAGTGGATGTATATTCTGTTTTTTTTTTTGTTTTTTTTCTTGGTAATTGTATAGTTTTCAGCTCACTAGCAGTATTTCTCTGACTGGGAAAGTACTAAGGATGAGGTCTACACTAATGTGCTACAGCTGTAACTAAGGGACAAACTATTGAATGAATCTCTCCTGCTATGGTGCACAATTGCCCGGCAGTACATGATGCTACATGATGGGCAAACAAGCAGAAACCTGCTCAAATGCACAGCTTAAATACCAGAAGCTAAAAAATTGAAAAAAAAAAACTTTAAGAAGGCTTAAAAGACCCAATGAGGATGCTTATTCCATGTCCTAGATCAACCACCCTTCAAATGTTTAAAACAACAGAAAATCATCAGGGAGACTCTAAGGAATATCTTAAACAGTTAAAAAATCAGTTATTATAACACTGCTTGACAGGAAAATCAGAACAAGCAGAACAAATTACTTTGCAACAGTGACAAACACCAGCTAATACTTAATAAACACTGAAAATGACAAAAGAGCTCAGTAAATGGTAAAAAAACAATCATATCCAATTTAATAGGCACAGTAAGAGGGTACTTTTTTTCTGTACTAGCTGAGTTTTCTGTCTCTGGATGCAAACACTCAGGTCTGCTGCACAACAGTCACAGACTATCAACATCTATTCCTTGTCCTTTTGATGCCTATCGAAATGCACCTGGTCAGAGAACAGGTGCAGCAGAAGCTATAATAATGTCTAGCACAGTATTTTCTTGCTATAGTATGTACAACAGTTGGTAACAGCCACTATGACATCAGTCTATTCTAATGCAAGGTGACTGCCACCATAAAAGGAAGCACTTGAGTTTCTTATTTTCTTCAGCTGTAATTTCAAGTATGTTTTTGTCCTGAGAGTACAGAATGTGATTTGGGAAATAATAGTGAGGTGCTGAAGAGATTGCAGGATAGGTAGAGGCATTTTATAGGTTAGTAGAAGTTGTATGGATTACTTGATGTATGAGCTCTAACCAGTTGAGAACACTTAATGCAGGGCAATGATGAGCCCTCTGTGGCAGATTAGCTGAAAATCTAGCTTTATTATAGCATTGCTCCAGCTGTGACTTATGAGAGATCCAGATGTCAAAAAAGGTGAGCCATGGAGAAGAGAGGGTAAATGATAAGAATTAGTTTGGGTGATTCTAATGGAAATGATAAGGAAATTGTTTGCTCTATACAGCAAACCTAGCTTCTGATGAGTTTTTTATATAGTTTTGTATGTGAAGATCAAACTTTAATTGTCATCTATGGTGACTCCAACCAGCTTGGTATGGGTAACTACTTCTATAGCTGGATTGATTAGAGAGGTAATGTGGAAATTACATTTGGCATTGGCATGGGAATCTGGAAAAATAGTAGCAGTTTACCCTTTTTTGAGATTAAGTAAAAACTGGTTTTGATTTATCCACAATTCAACTGAGTTAAAGGCATCTTGTGCCATGGATTGTAGTTGTAGTGGGCTGTCAAATGAGCAGATGAGAGTTGACTCATCTACATACTGACTAAGGCAAACATGCTGAGAATAGGTATACAGGTTATTGATGAAAATGTTAAAGAACAGTGGACCGAGAACCGAGCCTTCAGGAACACTTGTTTTAATTAGGAGAAAAGGCGAGAGAGAAGAGATATATTTGACAGACTGATATCTTTCAAATAGTTCATTAAAAAACATAGAAGAGTTTGTTTGAAAAGTTCTGGAGAGGACACTTAAATCAGATGTGTCTCATGTGACATGGTGTCAAAGGGTTTTGAGAGAGCTAAAAAAACAGAAGAGATAAACTTTCATTGGTCTCTATCCTTATTAATGGTGTCCAAAAGTTGGGTCTGTATTATAACTTTGAACTATTAAAACAGAGAACGCTCTTTAATCAACCCCTTAAAATCTAAAGTACTAATTCCCAAACACACAGAACAGCAATTTTTTTACCCAGGGAAAAAAAATTGCTACTGCGCAAAAAAAAAAAAAAAAAACCTAGACACAAAATAAAGTGGGGTGCTTTGCCCCCACACACCCCTTCCTTAAATATACCAACTCTAAGATCGCACCACAGTAGAGGAAATAGCAAAGTCCCAAAAATGGCCCAGTGACTTTTTTCCCTGGGAAAAAAAAATCACTGTTCTGTGAGTGCTTTTGATTTTAATGGGTTGATTAAAGAGCTTTCACTCTTTTAATCGTTCGAAGTTATAATATAGACCCAAATAGTTTAGGTGAGCTGTAGCGGTGCTATGGCCTGGTCAGAAACCACATTGTGTTGGGGTTAGGAGATCATTTTGTAAGAGGTACTGAAGGAGTTGATTATTAATACACTTTTCCATAATCTTAGAAAGGGGAAACGATACACCAATTAGCCTAAAGTTAGAGATTTTAGAAGTGCTACCTCCTTTATCGAGTTGAATAATAAAGAGTTATTTTCAAAGGGCAGGGACATGAGAGTGTTAGTTAGATATGCTGATGAGATCATCAGCAGAAGGAGAACAGGGTTTCAGCTTCTTTAGTAGCTGACTAACATGTGATAAGGAGACAGGTTCTAGATTAAAGGCAGTGATCTAAGGGTTGATAGTGTTTTGAGGTTGATTATATGGTTGGGAAAAGCTAGAAGTGAGAGAGGCTATGAAGTCTATGAAGAAAGTGGTAAACTTGGTAACAGTTTCTGAGGGGGGGGGTAAGTCCAGATAGTGTTTTTTTGATGAAGGAAAGCCAGGTTAATTAATTTTATTAACTGAGCTCCAGAATTTCTTTGGATATTTTTGTAATTGTCTTGTGGGCCTGTGTAATTTTTTTTGTCTAGGTGAATTTGCTTCTTGGTGAGGTTATGCAACTCTTTCTATACATATAAGGTTTGAGGAATTTTCACCTTTGCTATCGTTTCCATGCTTTGTCACTTTTTTTGCATAAGAATGCTAGTTTAATGAATCGGCCTGAGTGGTTTGAGTATTTAACTCTTTTATTTCACAAAGGATCAATGGTATTTAAAGTATTCATAAGTTCATATGTAGGTACTAGCCTTTTGGCCCAAGGGCCTAAGTAAGCCTAGCCAACAAGGTTCCCTGGCTTTTGCCACCCAAAAAAGTTATTTTCCTGTGCCCCTGTCGAGCAGAGTCACAGAAGTGATCCCTGAGGTATATTTCCTATTTCCCATCAACTCATCAAGATTTTTCTTGAAGAATGCTAATGAGGAACTTTGCTTGACATAGATGGGTAGTTTGTTCCAGAGTATGGGAAGTCTCTGGGATAGGAATCTATCCCTCCAGCATGTCCTGTTTATTGTGGTGACAAAGTTTAGGTCCCTAGAGCGTATAGCTTGGAGGGACTGAGATTTCTTTAGGTGTAGCATGCCCAACAGCTCTGGGTTTGATGTAGTTTTATATGTTAGGCAGAGATCACCTCAGGGTAGACAATATGCTATGGAGTAAAGATGGAGTTTTTTGAGATGGCCGGTGTAGGGCATCTGTTAGAAGCCAATAATCCACTTTGTGAGGTACCTCTGTGGCCTTTCCAGCTGCTGCAGATGTCTTGTGAGGTGCATTCCAAAAGGGGCGTTATACTCTATAATGGGTCTAATGAGTGTCAAGTAGAGGGGGGCAATGACCTATTTTTTCCTGGATGAGAACACTTTTTTGATGAGGTGTGCCATGTATAAGGATTTTCTGACTACTGCGGCAATGTGATTATCAAAGGAGAGACTACTGTCCACATGGGTCCCAAGGTCTCTTATCACACATTCAGCATTAAGTAGACTGCCTTCTATGTGGTAGTTCATGGATACAGAGTTTTTACCAAAGGGGATGACAATGCACTTTTTGGCATTGAGCTTGAGGCCATAGCTCTGACACCAGGCATCTGTCTCAGTGAGGCCCTTCTGTACGATGTCCACATCATTTGGGGACTCGACTATGGCTCCTAGTTTGCAGTCATCTGCGAACTTTGTTAGCCAAAGGCCTTCTGTGTTAGCCTGTACTTCAGACAAGTAGATACCAAACAGGAGTGGTCCCAGGACTGAACCCTGTGGTACTCCACCTGTCACTGGTTTGAAGTCACTTTTACAGTGTGGGTTCTCTCAGTGAGCCAGTTGGCAACCCATCTTGTGATGTAGAGATTTGTACCTAGTTTAGTGAGTTTAGCTGTAATTCCAGAATGGGGGATAGTGTCGAAAACCTTGGCGAGGTCAAGATAGGCTGTGTATACCACCTTACCCTCATCTACGGCTTTGCTGACTAACTCAAAGAAGTCGATCAGGTTCAGGAGGCATTATCTGCCTTTCACAAACCTGAACTGGGTGGGGTCCAGAGCTTGGAGGTTACCAATGTCTTTGTTTATGAGATCCATGATGATACGTTCCATGGCCTTGCAGACCAGGCTCATCAGGCTAATGGGGCAATAGTTCCTGGGATCAGTGGTGGCTCCCCTTTTGTGGAGTGGGATAACTGTTGCTGTGTACCATTCATTGGGCACAAAGCCTGACGTGAGGCTATTGTTGAACATGGTGCTTTGATGGGAAGCCAGTTCTTTCTGAAGTTCTTGTAAAACACAGGCTGGGATGTTGTCCAGTGCCATGGATGCTTTGTTTTTGGTTTTAGAGAGTGCAGCTTTTACTTGCGTAGTTGTGATTACAGGGAGTCTACATTCTTCCTGTATAGATATGGGCCCTTTAGCGGGTGAGAGGGGGGTACAGTTAGCACTGAACCTATCTGCCAGGATATTGGCAGTATCAGTTGGTTCTGTAATGTTAGTGCCATTGTGCTGTAACTCAGAGCAGATCTGGGTGTTTCCATTGATATTCTTGACATAGCTATAGAATGCTTTGTGGTTGTCCCTAGAATCAGTGGTGATTTTGTTTTCATAGCTAGGTTTGTATGATATTATAAGGGATCTCAGCTTCTTACTGAGGCTGACCAGGGAGCTCCTCCACTCATGGGATTTTACTCTCTTTTGCAACAGTTTCTTCTTTCTGTTGTAGAGCTTGTTTATGACAGGAGACCACCAGATTAGCTTCCTTTAATTGGAGGATAGTGTGTTGGTTCTGTTTGGGATAGCATGATCCATGCACTTGTGTAAGTGCTTATAGAGTGTATTTGTGTAGGATTCAGAAGTTGTAACTGTATTGTCCATCTGCATGGGTGTCATGAAGTTCTCCACTTCTGTCTTAAGAAGCATGAATTTGGCTTTGGAGAAATTTTTTATGGTGGCTTCCTTAATGGGGTGTGGGGGCAGGATGTGGATATCTAGGGTGATTAGTTTATGGTTGGATCTGACCAACGAGGAGTTGACTTCAGATGTGCAACACTGGCCACTCATGTTGTAATGACTAGATTTAGGATATTGATGCCCCTGGTGGGGGTGTGGATAAGTTGATCCAGGGCATTGGAATTTATGAATTCCAGGAAACATTGAGCAAAGGAGTTGGTACATGAGTAGTTTTCCCAGTTAATGGTGGGGTAGTTGAAATCACTCATTATTAGGGTGTTTGGTTGAACCATAATATTTTCCAGTATATCAAGAAAAGAGGAGTTGGAATACTGGGGCAGGGTGGAGATCTGTAGCAAGCTACAATTTGGATTGCAGTTTTGCCCAGAGTTAGTTGCACTTGGATAACCTTGGATGCATTATGCTGAGCAACTAGCCTAGAGGTGTGGATATCCTTAACAAATATGGACACATCACCATCTTTGGTATTCCGGTCCAGGTTAGATGGCCAAACAGTGTGGTATGAGTTATAGCCTGGTAATATAGGGGTGCTCTCTGGAGCCTTGACCCAGGTCACAGTCATGAATATATTCTGAATTTGTTGATGATTTCATATAAAAGTAGGGTTCTGAGTAGATACCAGTTAAAGGATTTTAGTAAGTTGCTGAGTGCATAAGAATGAAAGAAAGATTTTGGATAGTTCTATATTGATGTTTTTTAGCTGGTCAGTGATTTCTGTACTGGCAAATATCGGGTTATCTTCGCTAAGGAAATCAGGTAATTCCCCAGAGTAGCATACTTGTTGGGGTCAAGTATAGACTTTTTGTGATTTGCTTTGTTAATTTGAGAAGAAGAAGAGATTATCTGTTTGAACTCATAAAAGTTAAGACTAGTAGTTGGGTGTTAGATGTCACAGATAACCAGGCAATGTTAGCATCTCCTAAAATAATGATTTCAATAGCAAAATTTGTAGTTATCCAGCAAATAATTTATTTTAATAAACTAATATTATTACCTGGTGACTATACTTAGTTTCTTATGTTTATTAACACTGAGAAGAGAGCTAAGATAAGTTCTACATTTTCGAAGGATGATATGTTAGTTTTGAGTGGTGAGAAAGTTAGACAAGTTATTATATACAACTGCAATGCCTCCCACATTTTTGTGTAGTTTGTCACATCAAATTATACTGTAGCCAGCGGATAGACTATCAACACCTCTTATTTGTGGTTTTAGCCATGTTTTGGTAATGACTGTATTATCTGGTGAGTATTGAATAAACCATTCTTGACGGTCTCTAACTTTGTTTACAGTACTATAAACGTCAATGGAGGTAAGGAGAACTTTTGTGGGTATGCAAAAGTTAGGGCTTGAAGAGGGTGGAATGGATTTGTATGATTGGTTTTAGCAGCTACCTAGTGGCACCCAAAAGGTACCAGTCTATATAGTGTCCGCAATGAAAAAAATATTTTTTGGCAGGCTGCAAATGTTCCTAGCAGAAGATAGATAATTGTATGCATAGTGATGCAGAAAGACAGGGAAACCAACAACTTTCAATAATGAGTGGAAGGGGCCATCTTGCAAGTTAGTCACACCCAAAGTTAACATCTATATAATGTTATGCTGTCTACACTGAAAAACATGTTTTTTTTTGTGTTCTGCAAATCCTCCTAATAGAAGCTAGATCATTTTCTGCAGAATGATGCAGAAATAAGTGGAAACTAATGGTGTTTGATACTGATGGAAGGAGCAATCTTGCAAGCCCTAAGCAGCTATGATCCTATATGTGTTTGTGAGGAGGGTACTGACAGCTTTTCCTTTTAATAATAATAATAATAATAATAATAATAATAATAATGTTGTATTGGTTTGCTATTTTGTCTTGTAACTTTTCTTTCAAAAAGAAACCATACTGTCTCTAGACCTGTATAATTTTGGCCCTTGCATTCTTAAGCTTCAGCCTTATTCTTCCACAGTACCCAAAATGCAGACTAGAGAAAGTTTGGTCCTTCGGTCAGAGCATATCCCTTAACTTTCTCACCAGCAAAATCAGGATAACAAGATGAAAGCATAATATTAGAAAACCTACTATAGCATTTCGTGAAGGTGAGCATTCTATCTCCTCTTTGGCTTCAGAAGAAGCCATGATGTGTTTTGACAAAGGCTAGACAGTTTTGCCACTTATCTCACTTTTAAATTAAATATATTTATTAAAATGCCCTGGCGTGACTCATCTGAATATCAATCTATGTATTCCCTTAAGCATATGCTATCCTTCAATGGTTTCTTGTAACTATATTCAGCTAGCCCCTCATTATATTAAAAGCACATATCTTTCCAAACGCTGTTGCTTGCGCATTTGAGACATAGATGTACCATTTTAAGGGTAAGTGCATATAAGCAATTTTTTCTATGTCTAAATGTTGTAGGCAGAAGATAAGACTGCTCACAATTTATTTACTTGTGTCATATGAACTGGAGTAACAACTGTGTAAGTGTGATAAGTCAAGTTTGTATCTGCAATATTTTGTTACTTTTTTGTAAGTAGAGTAAGATTGTAAATTCCAGCATTATACTGAGAAGTGCGTGACCCATTTCAGTTCATCTCAAAGAAACAGTGCGGCATGTGTTGGATTTGTCAGTAATCATGCTTTCTCTGAGGCACCATGACGTCAAGATTGAAAAGGATGAGGTTAGGGAGACGGGAGTCAATGCATGTGGGATTGAAAAAGGCTTTCCTGTTATGGAAATCACCTTTCCTTACTATTTACATTTCATGATAAGTAAATGTGCATGACTGAGAACATTATGAGAATGTGTGTCTGAGACGTTAATTTATGAGATGATGTTACTGAGCTTTTGTTCTGTAAACTGTGTTAAACAGAATAGATACACTGGATCTATTAAGACAAGTATGACCATCATCTGGGCTTTGTAAATTATAAAGTTTCTGAGATACAGCTCAGAAATAATTTGTGTGCTGGATATGATCGGTCACTTACTTGCTGTTTATTCTAACCACAACCATCCACTTAATCCCTTCAATTAATCTAGCAACAAATGCTTGCCTTTTCCCCAGTAAACACTATGGGAAGGTAAACATGATCATAGAGGCTTTTGTTTTGGCATCTTTTAAACACAGTCTGTGACCTTCCATGTTTTGTCATTAGCCATCTAATGTCTCCTTCCTACCATATATTTTAGTATCTTCACATGATTCTGTGTTGTACTGTAACCAATATATTTCTTTATTTATGTTCACTTGTTTACGGGAAAATTCCAACATGGAAAAGCCTCTTTTCAGTACATGCCCACTGAGAAAAGCTGCAGAAATGTTATACAATCAGACTCAGGAGTAGTAGAAGTGAAAAAAAAAACAACAATGCAGTTTAAAGCAGTACTTCAGAATCACAAATACGACAGCAAAAGTTATAGACTCAACAATATAATTGGAACAGAGTTAATATGTCAAAACTTTACTTTATTAACAACTTTATTTGTTGTGTCTTTCGGCTTTTCTCGGTTAGGGGTTGCCACAGCAGAACTCCGGTTCGCTAATTATTGGCATGCCGAGGTGCCAGCCCTGACGCACAACCTTCAACGAAGGTATGCCCCTTCACACATGTCTCCACACAGAAGACGCTCTAGCTGAGAATCGAACAGGACAACATCTTACTGTGAGGTGACAACGCTACCACAGCACCACCACCGCTGTTTATTAATAACTTTATACATTTGTTAATTAGGTAAGCCCAGTGGGCAAAATTGACTCTTTAATAGACAACCCAGCACGGTGTCAGAGTATGCACTTTGCTTATAGTTATGCAGTAGAAAAATGGAGGTGAAAGGAATCAATCTCTTCACCCTTAACTACAGGAAACAATTAATTTACAGCTAAGAGCCTTACAGGCACAAATATGCACATGTACGTTCACACTGGAGCACATACATATGAGACACAGTCATAACGGATGGCATCCTTTTTCAAATTACATTTTATTTATTCTTTACACATGACATAGTAACCTTTTCTATATTAGATTTTAAATATACTCAGCATCAAACTGCGTACTAGGTCATTACTTGAGAAAGTTTCACTTACATTACTTCAGTATAATGACAAATTTGCTCTCTGCATAACATATCTGTATGGATGTTTGAAAGCACCTGTTTAACCTTATTTGAGATGTAAAAGACCTTAACTGCGACTTACAAAAATCTTTCAGTGTTACATCGCATTCTCTTTTGTGAGGTGGCTTACATTTAAATAGAAATATTTTCCTCTGTTCTGAGTGCTTCAGCTCAGAAGACCCATTCTACTCTGTAGGGAGTGTTTGGCTATTCAGAGTATGCACTTCTGTTCTGATGCATCAAACAACATTTGTCATGGAATCTCACTTAGCTTATTCCATGTTAAGATAGCTGCATTTTCTGAGCTCTACTCTTTCTTTAGCTGACTCTTCCTCTTGTCTATCGTCTTCTCTATAGACAACCCTCACAATGTATATTCAATCTCCTCTTCCCATTGTCCCAGCCCTCCTGTAACAGCTGAATTCCACTAACAATGCTGTCCCAACACCCACTTTATTAATTATTCCCAGGTGTCTACGTTAGTCACTCCCACTACTTCCCTGTTTTTAGCAATAAAGCCATCAGATGTGTGAGTATTCCCTCAGGACTGCAGCATCTGCCATGACTAATAGACAGCCTCGTCCACTAAATTGTCTTTTTGATTCCTTTGTCCTTAACATCTTGCAGTGTATGGCTTCTTCCCCCTTAGTGCCCTTAACATCCAGCTGAAGGAGGTCGGTAAACGTTGAAGGAAATTATCACCATTCTTATAGACCCTTTCCATTCTCATTATATCCTTAGAAGAATGCTAAAGTTGCGGTCCAGTTTATGCACTTTTGCCCATAATCTGAGACAAATATTACATTTCTATGTAGGGGTAGCTCCTCGATGTGCCATCAGCCCTAATGCTACCAGCATTCAAACTACCCATATTCTGTGTGGCAGTTCTTGGTTTTGCTAGCACAGGGAACAGGGCTGGCTTCTATTAAAGTTTCAAAGAATCCTTTACTTTTTTCTACACAAAAAGGTGCCATCTTCTAGTCTTTCACCACAAAGTCCCTCTGTTTAAAATGTCCATTTCCCTGTGGATCATTAAGCATGGCTGTACACATATGAACTTTTAGTTATGTACTCACCATAACTTCAGATGTTTGGGATCCATCTCACCTACATTCTGACTGATGGGTTCGGAGCCGATCCCTTGGCTCTGACTCGGCACGCTTATGCTATAGAGCGAGGCCTCTAATTGGCTGAGCTATCTTTATCCCAGGATGCACCACCACTAATCCCCCAGATCTTGTTTGTCTGCATTCATGCACACATGCACAGCTTGTTTATATAACATTGTTAGATGTTTCAAGATGAAACAACAGGATTCGGACCTTCTGATATCCTCTGATCTCCAAGGAAGGGGGAAGGAGGGTGGGTTATTAGGAATGTAGGCAAGATGGATCCCAAACATCTGAAGTTATGGTGAGTACATAACTAAAAGATGTTATGTGATCCTATCTCACCTACATTCTGACTGATGGGACAGCGTCTCTAGCACCTAAATCCCGGGTGGCTCATTGGAAAACACTCCTGAGCACTGTGGAACCAAATGAAGCTCGTCCTCTAGATGCCACATCTAATTTGTAGTGAGAAATGAAGGTGTGCGGGGAAGACCATGTAGCCGCAGCACAAATGTCACCAATAGCAAGCTTAGAATGAAATGCTACCGAAGTAGCCATAGCCCATGTAGAATGAGCCTTGACAGAGGTGGTAAGCTCTTTGTTAGAATAAATATAAGCTTGAGTAATACAGTCCCTGATCCATTTGGCAATAGTGACCTTTGTGACCGCGTTGCCCAATTTGTTTTCTGCAAAGGATACAAACAACTGATCTGTTTTCCTTGATTGTTTGGTCCTATCTAAATAAACACATAACTGCCTGTGGACATCTAGTGTGTGGAAAATAAACTCCGCTTTATTGGAGTATTTTGGGAAAAAAACTGGGAGCTCTAACGACTGTTGCAAGCATAAAGTAGAACAGACTTTAGGAACAAAAGAAGGATTTGGTCTGAGGGATACCCTGTCTGTATGAAAAACCAAGTACGGGGGTTTCACTGACAAAGCTTGAAGTTCTGAAACCCTTCTGGCTGAAGTAATCGCCACTAGAAAGGCTGTCTTCCATGATAGAAACTTTAGATCACAGGTAGCTGCCGGTTCAAAGGGAAAAGAAGTCAAGGCACGTAATACTATATTGAGATCCCATGGAGGTGCAGGATGAGAAATCAGAGGTCTTAATAGAGCAGCACCTTTCAAGAAGGTCTTACACAACCTGTTGCTCATTAAAGGTGGGTCTATGGATTCATGAAAATTAGAAATCGCTGCCAATTGTACTTTGATGGTAGAAACAGAAGAGCCTTGATTGAAAAGAGAGGTCAGGAATTTGAGTACTTCTGCCACGGGAGTAGAAATGGGGTCCAGGCCCGGAGTTGAGCCCAGATAGCAAACCTTTTCCATTTGCTAGAATACAGTTTCTTCGTAGCAGACTTGTGGGCTGAAGATAATATGTGCACCACATCTGGATCCAGTGCATGTCTCCTGACTATAGTCGGAAGAGGAGGAGCCAGGCCGTCAATTTTAATGTGTGTAGGGACTGGTGTAGTAGTCCCGACTGATGAATCAGTAGGTCTGGGACCTGGTCCAGGAACCATGGACCTTCCAGAGCATGTTTCGAAGATAGGGAAACCACACTTGACGAGGCCAGTAAGGAGCAATTAAGATCATCTTGCTCCCTAAGAGAGATGCCTTTTGAATCACCCTGGGAGGAGAGGAACTGGAGGGAAGGCATAAAGCAGGCCGGTGGGCCAAGGATGGACTAATCGTCCATAGGGCTCTTCCCGAGCCGGGTTAGGGAGAAAAATTCTTTGCACTTAGCATTCAGAGGAGTCAAGAGGTCGCAACATGGAACTCCCCATTCGCTGAAAATCTGCCTTGTAATTGTCATATTCAGAGACCATTCGTGAGAAGAGAGGATGGTTCTGCTCAACCTGTCGGCTATGACATTGGACTTGCCCGGTATGTGAGTAGCCACTAAGAAGCGTTTGGTCGAGACTGCCCATTCCCAAACTCTCATCGCTTCTCTGCAAAGAGGATAGGATCTGGTCCCTCCCTGTTTGTTCAGGTACCAGACAACTGACATGTTGTCTGAGTGAACAGCAATTACGCCCTGAGGGAGGTAATCGTGAAGGGCTTGAAGGGACAGGAGTACTGCCCTCATTTCTAGGATGTTGATGTGGAGAGGGGTCTCTTCCGGGTGCCATTTGCCTTGGACTGACCTGCCCAGGGAATGCCCCCCCCACCCCATCTGGGAGGCGTCCGTGGTCAAAGTGGCGGCCGGAGGAGGAAGAACAAAGGGTCGTCCCTGATCCAAATTGGAGGATACTAGCCACCAGCGAAGGTCCCGTTTGCAAGATTCTGTGATCCATATTAGATGATTGAGAGGAAGTTCCTGAAAGGACCACTGAGTTGAAAGAAGCCACTGGAGGATTCTCATGTGTAACCCTGCCAAGGGAACTAGCAGAACTGTGGCAGACATCGATCCCAATAGCTGTAGGACCATTCTGGCTGGGGCTTTGGACCTGGGGAGTAAGGCTCGAACCTGATTTTGAATGGTCTGAATTCTGTCTGCAGGTAGATAGATCCGCATCTGGTTTGAATTTATCTCTACCCCTATGAATCTTATTCTTTGAGATGGCCGTAACACAGGCTTTGGCCAATTGAAGGTGATTCCAAGGGAATTGCCCAGTGATAATGTGGCTTGCAGGCTCCGTAGAAGTAGATGCTTGGAGGTGGCAGTTAGGAGCCAGTCGTCTAGGTACGGAAACACCTGGAATCCTAGACTTCTCAAGTGAGCAGTCACTACTGCCAAGCATTTGGTGAACACCCTGGGGGCTGTGGTGAGACCAAAGGGCAGCACACGGAACTGAAAATGACTGCCTCCTAGGCTGAAGCGCAAGTGTCTCCTGGACGTTTGATGTATTTTGATATGGTAATACGCGTCCTTGAGGTCTATGGAGCACATCCAAACACCTTTCTCCAACAATGGGAGAATGGTTTGTAAAGTGACCATTCGGAACTTGGACTTCTTGACTGAACGGTTTAGGTTGCTTAGGTCCAAAATGGGCCTCAAGTCCCCGGTCTTTTGGCACCAAAAGAATCTTGAGTAAGTCCCTAATCCGATCTGGTCTGCGGGGACCGGTTGGATGACTCCTTTTTGCAGCAGCTTTGAAATTTCTGAGGCTGCGGTATCCCATTGACTGGGTGGCGGGTCCGGGATTCTTTTGGACTGAGGGGGGGGGGCAACAGAATGGGATGGAGTAACCTCCGGCGATAATTCGAAGCACCCATCGGTCCTGAGTGATCCCTTCCCAGGCCTTCAGGTGCTTCGGAAAACGACCCCCGACTGGCTCCGGAGCAGCACAGTCGGGCAATCCCTCAGGGACTATGAAAAGCTGAAGAGCCACGAAAGGACTCGTGGTCTCCAGTGTTGCAAGGGCCTCTGCCGCCTCTGGGACGGTGTCTTCCTGATGAATTTCCCCCTCCTCTGCCTCTGGAGGGGGAACCTTCCTGCTGAGAGGGGTAAGACTTCTGAGATCTACGGAACCACATCTTCCCTCCTCTTTTAGCCTTGGGATAAGGCCGAAAGGGAGTGGAAAATCGTGCCCCTACGGCAGTCAGAGTCTTACCCTCCTGTTCACAGCGGTAAGTGTGTCTTTACCTTGGGCCCAAACAGGGAGGACCCATCAAAGGGGCCGGCAAATGAAGACTTGAAGGCCTCCGCGAAATGACACAGGCGGAGCCAGGCTTGTCTCTGTAGAGCAATGCCTGTACCCGCCACTCTACTCGCCCCTTCGGCCGCATACGAAATGAGCCTCATGGACGAGTTCGAAATGGACGACACTGTAGCCAGCTGAGATCTAACCGTCTGGGCCAGCTCCTCAGGCAGGTTACCTAAGAGGGTATCGGATAGCTCCTTAATCAGATCCCTCTGAAATCTCGTAAAGTGCGTCAGGTAGTTCAAAGACCTCAGAGTAAAGGCCGCTGAACTAAGGGTGCACTTACCGTACCGATCCATGCTCCTAGACTCCTTATTAGGAGGATGGACGGACGTAGAAGCCTCTGCTACATCTTGCTGGGTAGCAGATGCCACCACCATAGCATCCACAGCCACACCTTTCGTAAGGAACTCTCTATCTGGGGGCGCCAAAAGAAATTTGTTTGGACGAGCAGGCACCGGTTCCACAGAGTCTGGGTGTTCCCACTCCCTTCGACAGATCAAATCCAAGAGCTCGCCGAAGGGCGGAGACACCCAGGAGGCGGAGGGCTGAGCCCCGAAGGCCTTCAGGAACACCGACTCATCAGCAGAGGGAGGTTTGGACTGCCAGCCGCCTCATTGTTTTAGGGCTTCCAGGATGTCTGCAAAGGAGACATCATCCGAGGACGACTTGGGGGACCCCTCTGCATCATCGAGATCGGTGTCAGATGTCAAAGACTCATCAGGGGAGTCAACGTGCTTCCTCTTGCACGTTCTCTTCCTGGGAGGTTCTTCCGAAGAGGCTTCAGAAGGACCTCCAGGAGGAGGAGAAACCCCAGCGGGGGTAACCGGAGGCCCAGGGGGTCCGCTGTCTGTGGACAGGGGGACTGCCAACGACCCAGTCTCCAAATGTAGGGAAGGAGCTGGGAAAACTGTGGAGGTAGCCAATGAAGATTTAGCTAGAGCACTCCTCATAGCCCTGAAGGCAGGACCACCAGAATCCTGGGAAGGTCCCCCCTCCATGGCCACGACAGTGGACAGTACTCCCACCGCCGACGCACCAAGAGGGAGACTTGGGACCGAAAGCATCAATCCCGAAGCCTCCCCCCCAGGGCCGAAGGAAGAAGTCCGTGCACTGAACTCCGACTCAAGAGCAGGAGTCGGAGCAAGGGTCGGGCCTGACCCTAACACCTCCACTGGTTCCACCAACACCTGCTCCAACGGCGCCGAAGCTGTTGGAGGAGGAAGTACAGTAGGGGAGTGGACCATCGGCTCTGAAGCCAAATGGGCTGGAGCCGAAACCATCTTTTGGAACACCGGAGACTGGAAGAGTCGAAGGAGCACCCTGTCGATGTCCGAATCAGACATCCTGGATGACCTCGAGGATACCGATCGGGCCCGAACCGATTTCTCCATCGGCTCCGAAGGGCTCGGGGACCGGCTCCGAAAGGACTCAACAATTATCGGCTCTGAGGAAACCTTCAAGGAAATTTCCCTCAGTGCCCTTAAGGACTTCGGCTCCGAGGGGGAAGTGTCTGAGCCGATGACCCTTATCGGCTCCAATATCAGTGGAGCCGATGAGGGTGACCCACCTCTCGATGCCCCAGACCTCGGCTCCGAAACCAGAGGGGTCGAGGCTGGAGGCATCGAGGCAGACCGTTCACCTCGGCTCCAAGTCCGTGGAGCCGATGGAGAAGTCTGCTTAGTTTTCTTAGCCGTCGGTTCCGACTGACTGGTCGGAGCCGGCTCTTTAGAAGGAGATGGAGAGGAAGATAAAGCCTCCTCAAAGAAGGCTTGATTAATCCTTTGAGGATTAATTTGTTTTTCCTCTCCTGGAGGACTCTGGAGGAAAACGCATGGCATACACTGCACGATTCCTGCAGATGTTTAGCCAAGACAATAGACGCACGAGGAGTGGTCGTCCGTTATGGACATTTTGAACCCACACCTCGTGCACTTTTTAAACCCGGAGGGTTTATGCTCTTTAGACATAATCCTACAAACAGACAACAACAGTAACTTAAGTGTTTGACACACAGGAACAAAATATGTATGCCACTAACTCAGAAAAAATATTTAAACTAAAGAACTTTTTTTACACACAAGAATGAGAGAAAGAGAAAGGGGAAGGAGGGTCAAGACCCTCTAACTCAAACGGGTACTTGACCCACACACAACCACTAAAGTAGTAGTTAGCACAGGGGAAGGCCCCTCTAACTTAAACGGAACCTTCTCTGACAGGAAAATATACAAAAAAGTCAATCAAACTGTTAGAAACACACTTGTACACAAAAAATAGCCGTTAAAATAGCTTTTGGGTTTAAATGAAGCAAATACTGACAGGAAAAAAGCCTAATATATAGTACATAGCCCAGCCAATGTTGAGACCACGTCCAAGCTCTGTAAGCGGCAAACAAGATCTGGGGGATTAGTGGTGGTGCATCCTGGGATAAAGATAGCTCAGCCAATTAGAGGCCTCGCTCTATAGCATAAGCGTGCCGAGTCGGAGCCGAGGGATTGGCTCTGAACCCATCAGTCAGAATGTAGGCGAGATAGGATCACATAACATCATGTGTTAGTGCATTTAAGTAGAACACTGTTTAATGTTTTAATACCTGTTAATGTTTTGTTTTTTACCATATCATGTTTTCACCAACACATTTCACAACAGGATAATATGTTTTAGAATGTCTTAGTGGCAGTGTTGTTTTCTCTACTTTTATTTGCCTGTAAACACATGTATGTCTTCCATGCATTGCTCCACTTCCATGCATTGCTCCACACAATGACTCTGCTTAACTATCTTTCATTCCTTTTGCTTACTCCATAGCTTTTTATAATAATCCATCTGCTTAGCCGTATTGTGACTTGTGCTTTGTCTCTATGCGTATGATGAACCCTGTCCGGCCCTTTTACTTACTGGCCTATTGCTATTATTTTTTTTACTTGTTATACATTTCTCACCACAAACCCCATGCTTCCATTTCTTAAAACTCATGCATCAGTCCTGCCTGGTTAAAAATCTGTTTTCCTCTCTCTTTCACACTGCATCTTACATCTGCCTGTTACTATCCTATTATTAACAAATACTTTGTGACTATTTTTCCTTGCCTTTACTCAGCTCCCTCACCAATGTTAACTGAACTAAGACAGCTATTGGTGAATTAATGAATACAATTGCCATTGCTTAGCAACTGTCATATATGACATTATTCCTTTGATACTCTTCTCCAGACATTTGTCACACTCCCTTACCTGTCAGAACTCCTTTCTGTACTATATCTCTCTTGCCTTGGAATGCTCCAGCCATGCTGCGACTTGACTTGCTACAACCTTCCTTCAGCCCAAACTGCAGCTTTCTGTTACCATTTCTCTAACCGCAGTGTGCACATATTCACTTTTTTTCTTTTTCTCCCTTTGGTGTACTAATCATTTTCTCTAGTGACATATCTAACTGTTGATATTGCTACAGATGTTTGTAAGTAAAGTCATCTACAGCATGCACACATACAATATACTTCTCTTTTAGCTAGTCTTTCCTTGTGTCCCTGCCATACATCCAGTGTTGGGCAGCAATAGGTACAGACTGAACTCAGAAATGTCTGAGCCACAAACAATGCCCCACTTTGGTATGTACCTAAACAGGCATATCCAACAATTGCAATGACCAGAAAGGTTCCTCACTAAAAGAATATAGGGTGTAAGTAACATCCCCTATGAAGACCACACCAAGATTTTACCCCTGCATTAGAAACACATAGATTAGTACTAAGCTAACTGCCATTGTAAGCCTAGCCAGTTATCTCTTGTGAGGCTCAAACCCTGCACCTTGTGTTTGTAAGGCAAACACCTTAACCATTAGGCCACCCTCCCAAACCCTCATACAGGTTATTGAGGGAAAATCTATGCCTGGCATACAATGCACTGTCAAACTGCACTCTAATGGACCTCCTCTATATCAGCAAAATAAACACCACCAGAATTACCTGTTCTGAAGACTTAAACCTTGTCTGTGATATAAATAGGACCTGCTGGAGTGACAGGTATGTATCTCAAAGACTACCGCTTCTCTGGAGCAGGCTCTCCACCCATGAGAAGCAGAGTTCCTCCCTAACCCAATTCAAATGTGACTTGGACAATTGGATGAGGAACAGGAAATTCTTTACTGCCTGGGCACCTATGCAACTAATAGACAAAAGCACCCTGTGAGTGGTTCATCTCACAGGCCCCGGCTTGTAAATCTCCCAAACACCTGTTTACAATTATTAAGGGTACCAGAACTTGTCAGATATTTAGGATGAATGGCTAGGCTTAAAAAGGTCCTTGTGGTCATTAGCCTAGTAAACACCTATGAACTTACTGTATAAACAAGACTAATACACATAGCTATGGCAGTTTTACCTTCAGCTAAAATTAATTTGACTTACTGTTGTATATGTTCTTTTTATTGCTTTTTAATGATAATGCATAACTCAATATTACCACAAAGAAGAAAAAAAGTGTTTTTGCATGGAGCAAGACCCCTGAATCAATAAGGCTCCTTCTTATTGCTATATACCAGCTCCATTATCAAGAATCAGTGGGGAAAAGGTGTTAAATCTCACTTCAGAACAGAGTCTTCTCTATACAGTGCAACTTTTGACCAACTGTAATGAGAAAGCAAAGCCGCTCGTGGAAGTGGACTTATTCAAACAAAGAATATTGCTACACTTTGTCTGTGGATCTGTCTGTCTATATACCTGTCTATTTATGTCTAACCTAGTGAAACTATTTTTTTGACTTGTTTAGTTTATGAATGCTTTAAAATATCACCACTGTTATCAGGCTTAGAGAAATGAAAAGCCTGTCCAGCATTTTTCTAGATGTCTATAAAAATGTAAGGACTTTTTAAAGTTCAGTGATGATTTCTACCGACTTGCAGCATTCTGAAATTGCCAAAATGTCCTTTATTATGTTGTTAAAGCTGGTTTCACTGTGATTTTTTTCTCACTCTGCCTAAGTTCAGACTGTAAAAGGCTAAGCATATTTGTTAGCTACTACTTCCTTGAGGAAGTCTTACAGGCTGTAAATGAACAGCGGAAAATGCTATTTAGGCATCAGCGTGAAAAAACATATGAGGATTCTTTGATGTGTGTCTTCTTTTCATTTCTTCAATTAAAATGCCTTTTGAAGCTATTTGCCTTTTAATTTTAGCCTGCTGCATACAAAATTATGTCTAGTCTTGTAGATAGTTCTATCCATTGTAGCAGAGAGAGGTCACAGAACTAAATCCATCAAGAAAAGCGTTAATTTAAATTACTGCATGCATATGCTTGGTGACATTATTCTAGGTTGTGCAGCAAAATGAAAGTATAAATACGTCAATAAATCAGGCAAATATTTTAATCCTTCAGGGTGCATTTAATACTTTCCAGTTTCCAGTTTTCAGATATGATAAGTCAGCAGACAGCGTGTGATGCAAAGCTGTGGTGTGTGTAGGAATGTGCAATGAAGCTTTAGCAATTACACATGCATACCTCCAGTCTAGAAGTATGGATTGAACACAGTCCAGAGCTCAGATAAGTAGGGCAGTTAAAGCCAAGTGTCATCAAATACAACTTACTGAGCTATCCTTCCAGTTCCAGTCCCATTCAGCCAGTGCATTCCTTCTGTGATAAATGATGCACAAAGTGAAAAAATAAAATTATTAATAAAAGAGTGGCTACAGGGACTTCTGCCATTAAATGTTGATAAAAAACAGAATGCCATAAAATAGTTATAAATGATACAACTTCATAAAGGAATAAAATGATTTACAAAAATTAGATTTTAAGGGAAACTGTATCTTTTTTATTTATACAAGGAAAACGACAAAAATAATTCAGATTATACAACGACCCCCCATTAATATTCAAAAATGTGCACGCTGATTGGTCAGTGTGCATGTTGTAAATCAGTTATAGTAATGGAAAAAAGGTCTGGTCGCCTGGACTTTTTCCATTACTAGAACTCTTTTTTTAAGCAACGGAGGACGCAAGATCTCCATTGTTTCATACGGTCACGCCCTCGTGACCAAACCACACCAACCGTGGGTAAATCCAGCATTACCCACAGCCAGGCGTGGGTTATTGCTATATTATTCAGAACAGGCCACTACAGTTTGAAACAAAGCCGTTTATTTATTTATTTATGTATTTATTTGTTTGTTTGTTTGTATGTTTGTTTATTCATTCATTCATTTATTCATATATACATTCATTTTTTCATTCATTTGTTAATCAAGTCAACCAGCCAGGTACAATTTCCTTCCTTAAGTAGTGACTGAGCTGCACTCTGTGTTCTGTGTCTTATTCAGAGTCAGACAACAGGATATTGGAGACTAAGGGATTCAAACACAAGACTATGGACAGAACTTCCTTAATAACTGATTACCTTAATTTTACCCTGGCATTTTTTTTTTTCATTCACTCATTCTTAAAGATAGATTCTGAGGGACAAGAATGTGAGTACCTTGTGTACACTCTGCTTTCTTCAGGCAATGCTGTAACTTTGAAGTTTACCTGGCTGGCTGGTAGATTTGGTTTCTATCTGTGTGCATGTGTAACTATAGCTATCTATCTATCTATCTATCTATCTATCTATCTATCTATCTATCTATCTATCTCTATCTATCTATCTATCTATCTAAATAATCTCTCTCTCTCTCTCTATATATATATATATATATATATATATAGATATATCTTACAGATGCTTGTTGTGCTAGTACACTTGCTAGCTGCCACTTGCTCAGTAAAGCAAATGCCTAATCTCCCAGTAGCCTGATCTCATGCTTCTATGTAGCCTTTTCAACATGTTACCCTATAAAACTATATAGTCCTACCAGATTTATTTATTTATTTATTTGACATGTGTTTATTGGGGTTGTCTGTCAGGGTCTACAGAACCCATTTTCAGCAGAAGCCCAGGGAGTAAAGCTCCATAAACAGTACAATACAAATACAGCATAATCCAATACAATGCAAATTACATTAGAAATACTATACAAAAAATAAGTTAAAGAACAAAACTATGTTACAAGATGTTGCAATATATACTATACATCTAGACAATTCTATAGAGTTAAAACATTACAGACAATAATACTCACTCTCACCATACATGATGTAGACAGTGTCCAAAAATAGTACGTAGGTAGTGCAATGTGTGACACTGACTGTTATAGTACATGAAACATAGAATGTTAGTTTCAGTTAGGAAAATACTAGCCAGAAAGTTAGTGATGCAGAAAGGCAGTGAGAGAGTTAAGAAGAATAGAGGCATTCCAGCCTGAGCAGTAGTTTAAGGATATAGTATAGAGACAGAGGAGTTATAAGAGCCTTAGGATCTTGCAGACTATGAGGGAGTGAAATGTGACAGACGAGGATGATGAAGCAAGTGTGGAAGAAGAGGAAGACTTGAGCATTAGGCAGGCTTTATGCAGTAGCAGAGCCATGTATTTTTGAGATGATTTTTTTAAAGAGGCTTTGAAATGGGTTAGGTCAGGCATAGACCTGGTAGCTAGAGGTAGCAAATTCCAAAGTATAAATGCAGAGTATTAATACAGATAGTGACTTGGTTTTATTGTGGGTTTTGACATAGCTAAGAGATTTTTGTCTTCTGATCATAGAGATCGATTTGGTGTGTAAGGTGTAGCTAGACTGGTTAGTGCAGGGCAGGCAGCAGGCTTGAAAATAAAGTTGTGCAAGGTGGATAGCTGAATAAAGGCAAGTTGGTTGCGGTGTTCAAGCCAGTTTAATTCTAGGAGTGTTTTACAGTGGTGTTTGTGATAGTTAGAGTTTGTGGCAAACTTTGTAACTTTGTTGTAGCACTGTTCCATCTTGCTTAGGGTAGAAGTTTGTAAGTTAGTTAGGAGAGGAGCACCATAAAGAAGGGAGGGAAGTGAAAATGTTTTTGCAAGGGTAGCTTTGGTTTCTGCAGTAAAGAAATTTTTGTTTCCTTATTAAAGTTTCAGTTTTTATGAGTTTTCTTTATATTTTGCTGTATATGGGGGTCAAATTAAAGTTTATTGTCAACGATAATGCCTAGAAGTGTGGTTTCCTGCACTATTTCTAAGACAGTGTTGTCAGATGCAAGGATGTTGAAATGATCAGTGACAGAGGAGGTGTTTTTGGGATGAAAGAGTACTAGTTTTGTCTTCTTTGGATTAAGAAAGAGTTGGGTGTTTATTTCTTAGCCAGGATTCGAATGCAGTAAAGAACTGTTGAGATTTTGAAAGTAGTTCTGGTAGTGATTGAGCAGTGCAGATTATGATGGAATCATCAGGATACTGAATGAGGGTCCCAGGGTGAGAGGCAGTGCAAAGGTTGTTTGTGAAAATGTTAAAGAGTAGGGGTCCTAGGATGGAGCCTTAAGGGACTCCAGTAGGGTTGTAGAGAAAGAGTGAGAGTTCATTGGACTATTTCATTGGTTGTTTACGATCCCTGAGATAGCTCTGAAACAATTTTACTGTGTTATGTAAGAAGCCTAAGTTAAACAGTGTGTTCAAAAGTAAGGGGTGAGACACTGTGTCAAAGGCCTTGGAGAGATCAAGGAATACTTAGGATGTATAGCATCCTGCATCTCTGATATTGTTCACAGTATCTGTAAAAGATAATAGAGCTGTAGCTGTGCTGTGGCTAGGTCAGAAGCCATGTTGGGTTTTGGTTAAAAGGTTGTTTTGCAATAGATATTGCATTACCTGCTGATGGATCCCTCTCTCAAGAATTTTGGATATGGGTGACAAGATGGATATATGGATATCTGTCACTAGATACACTAGCTTTAAAATGGTTCCAGTCCTACTTAGATAACAGACAATAGGCTGTACTTTGGCATAACATTTTATCTACCCATCTGCCCGTTAACACTGGTGCTCCGCAAGTGTTCATATTAGGACCTCTCCTGTTTTCTATATTTATCAACGACCTTCACCTAGCAATCCCCCCAAGCTACATGCATACAATATGCAGATGATTCCACACTTATATGCTCAGCCACATCTATATCTGAACTTCACTCCCTTACCCAAAATGTGTTTAACACAGTTGAACAATGGTTTACACAGCACTGTCTCCTTCTGAACCCCAAAAAACTAATCTCCTCCTTTTTACTCCTACCTGTAAGTCCCCCCCAATAAACTTCACAGTAACATCCAGTAAGGGTACTCTCATATTCCCAGATCCAACTACCAAACTGCTAGGTATCACCATAGATACCAACCTTAACTCCGACACCCATATTAACAATACTCTAAAATCTGTTAATAGAAAACTAGGCTGTCTCTACAGGATCAAACCCTTCCTCTCTCCTGCAACTAGAATAACTATTGCTCACACCCATCTAATTTCTAATCTCCTCTATGCCTCACCCATATATACTAATCTCTCTAAAAACAACCTTAATAAAATGGAAAGATTTACTACAGGTAACCCTTTCAGAACCAGTCACTGTTTTAACCTAAAGCAGCTAGGATGGCCTGAATTACAAAATCAACTTAAATTCCACCAACTGACCATTGCCCATAAAACCCTTTACCAGCCTACCAATACCCCTATACTATCTACCCTCATCACCCCCTACAACAATCTAAAGACCTTACAATCATCACATAAACTTCTTGTAAATATTTGTAAATCAAACAACAGGGCTGGGGACTCTCTCTTCTCTAATACTGTTGGAAAATCCTGGAACCTTCTTCCTAACGAACTTTCCTCTCTTCCCTCTATATCACTCTTTAAACCCAAATTGAAACTTTTCTACAGAACACACTGGTTGTGCCCCTGTGCTAAACCTGACTGAGCAACTAGCTCTTCTTACTTGGTTCAACCTACCCTCCTCTTCTCAGTAATCAAGTTCCTTTTCTTAATAACAACTTACCTTGTCCTTCTATACTATTACTTACATCTTCAGAATCTCATTAAGGAGACTACTTTTACTAATATATTGTATAATTTCAGCTCCTACTTTTTCTTTATGACTATTTGTATACTAATATATTGTATAATTCTGCTGCCATCTTTTTCTTTATGATGTATTGCAACTACATTTTGTATTGTACTAATTGTATCTGTATATTTTGCACTATGTTATGAACGAATGACCTCTTTGGCTATTTTCTGTACTGCACCTACAATGTTCATTGTATACATTAATTTTTGTATATGTGATTTTGTTTGTTTCCTCAGAGCTTATCTCCCCAGGCCTCTACTGAAAATGGACATATATCCAGTTAGACTAGCCAGGTCAACAAATGTAAAATAAATAAATAATAAATAATATAGGATGGAAACTAAATGGATCAAAAGAGTTGCCTCCTTTGTGGATGGGGGTGATGTGAGATCATTTCCATATGATAGGTATTTCTGATTCAGACAAAGACCTATTTATAAGGATACTGATTGGGTAGGTGACTGAGTTAGCTGCCAGTTTGAGGTAGTGTGGTGGGAGATTGTCAGCTGAGGTAGAACAGGGTTTTAGTTTTTTTAGCAGTTTCTTAATGGTGTCAGTGGGCATGGGCTGAAATGAGAATGGGGTTTGCATGACATTTTGTTAAGTAGGGAGGTTAATAATGACAGGGTTAAAAGTAGTTGTTGGTCTGGAGTTGGTGTCTGAATAGGTTAAAGGGTGTGGGGAGTCCAGAATTAGGGGTGTTAGTTAGTAGGTCTGATACTGATTTTATGAAGTGCTTGTTAATGTTTTCAGCTATTTGTGATGGAGGGGTATCAGGTGATAGGGTGTGCTCTTCATTTCTTCCAGGGTTAAGTAGAGAAGATATGGAGTGCCAAAATTTACTGGGGTTGATTTTATGCTGGAGCTAAAGCTGGGAATAATATGACTTTTTATCTCTGTTGATTAGTTTTGTCACTTTGTTACATAGTGTTTTGAAATTAACATGACTTTGTTCATTTTTGTTTTGTTTCCAGGTTAACCAGGCTAGGTCCCTTTTGTTCATCAGGTGTTTACATTCCTTAGAGAGCTGCAGTGCTGAGTTCTTTTTGATTCTTTTCATACAAATGGGAGCTGGTGTGTTAAGTATGTGAAGGAAGGGGTTATTAAAGTACAGTACAGCATCATTAAGGGGTAGTTGTTTAAGGGGTGTCCAGTCTATTTCATGTAGGAGATTGTTGAATTTATGCTGACAAAAATGAGTTAAGTTCCTAACTGATTTTACAGTGTGTACACTTAGGTGTTGGGAGTTTGTTCTAAGGGAATAAGCTGGCAGATGATCGCTCAGGGAGCTAGGCAGTGTACCGGAAGAGGGGTAATTGGCAGGGTGGGATACTAGAATCCAGTCTAGGGTGGATTGGCATGTAGGATCCAGTCTAGGGTGGATTGGCATGTAAGATCTTTGCTGTATCTTGTTGATGTATTGATAAGCTGAGAAAAAACATACAGATTTATGCTATTTGTGGGGGAGTTGGAAGCTATGGTTTGCCAATATATATTTACATATCCTAAGATTGTTTTGAGGTTTATTGTTTGGGATGTCCAGGATAAAATATTTTCCAACACTGGTATATTATTACCTGGTGGGATATATATATATATATATATATATATATTACTATTATGCAAATTCTTTTTGATATGTTGTTCAAAAAAGAGATTAGTACCTCAGCACTGGAAAATATGGATATATTACTGGTGTAGGGTGTGATGGGTGTAGAGAAATATAGAAGTGCTATTTTCCCCCCTTTTTTAGATCTATCTCTTCTGGTTATTGCAAAGTTTGGAGGTATTATTTCTGAGTCTTTTACACTGGGGTGCAGGCATGTTTCAGTAAGGGCTAATATGCCAGGTTTATTTTGATCAATCCAGGCATGCAGTGGGGCTATTTTATTATGTATACTTCTAAGGTTCAGTGTAAGTATGTTTAAATCTTTGGGGTTACTGTTGTGGTTAGGATTAGAGGGTGGGTCAGGGTTAGGATGTATGTCTGCACATTTGAGTAGATAGGTAATGAGGAATGAGTACTATGGGAAGTTGTTTTTTTTATTCCTGAGTAATGGTATTGGTGTCAATTGTGGTTTCACAGTAGGTGAGGAGGCCAATTTGTGGTTTGAATAATATGAAAGGGTATAGGGGAAAAGCTGGAAGGAGATCTGTGAGAAGCTGTGTTGTTTATTGGCAAGCGGGTTGGAGGAAGTTGTTGATGTGTATTTGTGTGTGGGGGTATGCAAGGATATAGCTGTAGCAAGGCTGAGAATTAAGAGTAATGAGGTTAAGCAGGTCAGGAGGAGCATGTCAACAGTGATAGTGGATTTAAAAATAGTAAAAGTGGTATTTGTGAGTTTGAATGTAAGCACCCACCCCCAGATGGTTTACCACCATAAACAATCAGTGAGGTAGAATGTTCATGGATACAAAGACTAGGTGTCTGAACTCTAAATTCTTCACTCAAGTCACAGCATCTGATTTTATAGTTATGGACTTTTCAGTGTCTTTCCAGGGATATATTACACTGATAAGAGTAAAATATTGTGAGGTGATAATTCAGCTTCACATTCAGCAGTAAAAGGCCTGTGAGTGTGGGTGAGTAGGTGGGGGTGGGATATCCTTTCAGCAGATTCAACACTACAAAACAAAACACACTAATGTAGGACTTAACAAATTAAGTTATTAATTTGAGTCTTGGAAATTGCCTTACATAGATTTAACTCAGTGTATTTATTCCTTGTGAACCTTTGCAACTGCAGATGAAATTCAGCTGTGCAAGTTCTTTAGGTAGTGGGATAAGATAACTTTTGCACCAGCAGCAGTAGTTAGACTTACATGCTCATAGGTTCATAGTAGGGACTAGGGTATCGGCCCAAGGGTCTAAATAAGCCTAGCCAACAAGGTTCCCTGGCTAGGGAACCTTGTTGGCTAGGCTTACTTAGACCTAGCCTAGCCAACAAGGTTCCCTGGCTTACTCCACCCAAAAAGTTATTATCCTGTGCCCCTGTTGAGCAGAGCCACAGAAGTGATCCCCGGGATGTATTTCCTATTTATCATCCACTCATCAAGATTTTTCTTGAAGAGTGCCAATGGAGAACTTTGCTTGACATAGATGGGTAGCTTGTTCCAGAGTATGGGAAGTCTCTGGGACAGTAATCTATCCCTCCAGCATGTCCTGTTTATTGTGGTGACAAGGTATCAGTCCCTAGAGCATGTAGCTAGGAGGGATTGGCATTTCTTTAGGTGTAGCATGTCCAACAGCTCTGGGTTTGACATAGCTTTATATGTTAGGCAGAGATCACCTCAGAGTAGGTGATATGCTACAGAGTAAAGCTCGAGTATTTTGAGACGGTCAGTGTAGGGGATCTGTTTGAAGCCAGTAATCCTCTTTGTGAGGCACTTCTGTGGCCTTTCCAGCTGCTGCAAATGTCTTGTGAGGTACATTCCAAAAGGAGCATTGTACTCTATAACGGGTCTAATGAGTGTCGAGTAGAGGGGAAAAATTACCTCTTTTTCCAGGATGAGTACCCTTTTGTGATGAGGTGTAACACATAGGATTTCCTGACTACTGTGGCGATGTGAGTATCAAAGGAGAGACCACTGTCTACCTGGGTCCCAAGATCTCTTATCACACATTCAGTGTTAAGTAGACTGCCACCTATGTGGTAGTTCATGGGTACAGATGTTTTACCAAAGGGGATGACAATGCACATTTTGGCACTGAGCTTGAGGCCTTGGCTCTGACACCAGGCATCTGTCTCAGTTTTTTCTTAAAACTTACATTTTACCTGTCTCTGGCCTAGCACTCAAGTGTGGGGTCATTTATTGCACTGTTCTAACTTGTTGCTACTTGTGTATCTCTGCTATCTTTAAACAAAACAAAAAAAAACAAAAAAAAATCTTGCTTTTTTCCCACTTTCCGAAATTGAAAAAAAGTTCAGTTACAGATTTGCTGTTCTGAACTGTTTGTAAGTTTCTTGGAGGCCATTGCTTGCTTGGGCTAAAGGGAAGTCTCTGTGCTCATCAGTGACAGTGGTAAGCACTGAACAGCCTGCCTGCCCCTGTGGGAGTGGTTACTGCCTAGAAACTGTAGTTTTATTGGCCATTTTGGGTCAATTCCAAACTCCTTGATCCCCCTCTCTTAAAGCCCTCTTTGCGCATGTTTGCTCATAGCGCGGCATCGGGCAGCGCTGCTTAATCAGGTTTAAAGTATTCCCGGCTCCACAAAGTCTGCTCTTCACTTTTTCCCTTAGAACTGTTCCAAATCACAAAGTAAGCACTCTATTTTCCTTCTAAATCCCAGCAGTAGCTAGGATAAGTGTCTTATAAGTAAGCACTAATAAACTAAAGCACTACACCCTCTTATACTCCCTTTAAGTACTTGGCTCCCTATTGGTCCTTTTTGATCAAGTCAAAACGTAATTCCTTATACTATTCTGGCATGTCCAAAAGTCAGTTTCAGGTTTACTCTCCAGTCCAGCTGGTGAATATGGGAATCTTGAGGCAATGTTACAACTGCCTTATGTACACAGACCACCCTCTCCTCTTCCCAACAAGCTAAAATATATGTGAGAGATGCAACTATATAGCCAAACTGGAGGTTGAGCTCTCTCAACATAGTACTGGCACGGTCAGTCTGGAGGAGAAGGTAATCACGCACACCACAAATCCAGTCTCACATAGACCTATCACAACAGCAAACCAAACATATAAACCCACAAAAACATACTCGGAGGCTCTAAATAAAAATCTGCCCAAGCAACATAGACCTCCAAAGCAGACATCCAAGCAACTGCTACCCCACGACAATACCCACATATCACATAGTTCACAAAGTCAGTGTGCCGCACAGTCACAGCCCTTAAGGCTAAACAACACACCTAATACACTTGTAATAGGTGACTCTATTGTCAGACACACTGACGTCCCTCTCACCAGGCTGAACAAGGAGAAGGTCACTGTAAGCTGCCTGTCGGGTGCCAGGATCCTCCACATAACACAAGCACTCAGGTCACTCCAAAGCAAGTACAATATGACTCCGTCATTGTCCGTGCTAGTGTGAATGACCTGAGACGTATCTCCCTGGATTACATGAAAAGAGACATAGAGGAGCTCTCTGATCATGTGGCCCAGGCAAGTATGACCCTGACCTTGAGTAGCATCTTATCCTCACCAAGAATGATACTACAGCATAAAGACAAAATGATAAATTTCAACAATTGGCTAAAGTATTGGTGTCACTCAAAGGGGACCCAGTGTCTGCCAGTCTGGGATGACATGCTTGACAAGCCACGTTGCTTCGCTAGGGACGGCTTGCACCTGTCACCCCTGGGTTTTAGAATACTGGCCAAGGCTCTTGCCACCCCCATAGTGCCTTTTCTAGGCAAGGCTCAAAAGACAAACCCACCTCCTTAGACAACACAAGGAAAAAGAAACTAAGGGTAATGCTGCTCAATGCCAGAAGTCTAAACCTCAAGATGCATGCACTCGAGGCTCTCCTCAGTATGGAGAATATCGATATCTAAGCAGTAACAGAAACCTGGTTCAAGGCTCCTGAGAGCACCCCAGCACTACCAGGCTATAACTCATACCATGCTTTTCGGCCCCAAAACTCGGACCAAACCACAAGAGGAGGGGGAGTATCCATATTCATCAAAGATACCCATACCTCCAGGCTAGTGGCACTGCACGAAGCATCTGAGACCATCCATGTGCAACTAACAGTGGACAAAACTGCTTTCCAGTTTGTAGCCTGCTACAGACCACCCCCCCCCCCAAACTCAGGAACCCCACTTGGCTTTCCTGAAGACACTGGAGAATATGAAGGTCTCTCCAAACACCATTATATTGGGTGACTTTAACTACCCAAACATAGACGGGGAGCACTACTCAAGCCCCAACACCTTAGCCCAATGGTTCCTAGAATTTATAAACTCAAATGCTATGGAACAACTGGTCACCACTCCCACAAGAGGGGAAAACATTTTGGACCTGATCATCACCAACATGGGTACTCTATGTTCCATACCATAGGTATACCCCTCCTTGGTAAGATCTGACTATAAATTAATCACTATGGCCATCCATATCCTGTCCCCACCCCTAGCAAAGGAAACCACAGTCAAAAACTTCTCAAAAGCAAACTTCCCACTTCTCAAAACTGAGATGGAATCCTTCAAAGCCCCAGGGCCAGTAGAAAATATGGCCTAAACCTCAGAATCCTTTACAAACGCATTCTATGGATACCTATAGGAATGCATGGATCATGCTATCCCAAATAAAACCAAGACACACTCCTCCAAAGGCAGGAGACCTGTCTGATGGACTCCAGCCATAAATAAGCTCTACAACAAAAGGAGGAAGCTACTACATGATAGAGCAAAATCCCTGAAAGGTAAGGCAACTCTGATCAGTACTAGCAAGAAACTACGATCCCTTCAAAATCATCTAAGGCTAGCTTCGAAAGAAAAATTGCACAAGACGCTAAAGATAATCACAAGAAATTCTTTAGTTATGTCAGAAACCTGGGTGGAAACTCCCAGATATGCTCCGAGTTAGTGCAAAATGACAAAAAATACACTGAACCCACAGACATTGCCAACATCCTGGCAGACAGGTTCAGTGCAAACCCCCCCCCCAAATGAGCAAATGACTATCCCAACAGAGTGTAGCCTCCCTGACATCACAGATGCACAGGTGAGAGCTGCCCTCTCCAAAGCAAAAAACACAGCATCAATGGGACCGGACGGTGTCCCGGGCTGCGTTTTACATGAGCTCCAAGAAGAACTGAACCCTCACTTAAAATCACTGTTCAGTCTCAGCCTTACAACAGGATATGTACCCAAAGAATGGCATACAGCAACATTGGTCCCACTCCATAAAGGTGGTGCCACAACGGACCCCGGAAACTATCACCCTATAAGCCTAACTAGCATGGTCTGCAAAGCTATAGAGCGTATCATCATGGAACTCATAAACAAAGACATTGGGAACCTCCAAACACTGGATCCTACCCAATTTGGCTTTGTTAAGGGCAGATCTTGCTTCTTGAACCTGGTCAATTTCTTTGAAACAGTCATCAAGGTCATAGACGAAGGGAAGGTAGTCCACACAGCCTACCTTGACCTTGCAAAAGCCTTCGACACAATACCCCACTCGGGCATCATAAATAAGCTCACCAGCTTAAATATCAATCCCTATGTCACAAGATGGGTTCCAAACTGGCTTAGAGATAGAACCCACATGGACAGAATCGCAGGTGCCATGTCAGACTCTAAACCAGTGACAAGTGGCATCCCACAAGGCTCAGTCCTGGGACCTCTCTTGTTCGGTATATATTTCTCTGAGGTACAGACTAACACAGGAGGACTATGGCTGACAAAGTTTGCAGATGACTGCAAACTGGGGGCCATAATCGCCTCACCGGCTGACACAAGCATCCTCCAAAAAGGTCTCACAGAGATGGATAACTGGTGCCAGAGCAATGGCCTAAAGCTAAATGCCAAAAAGTGCATAGTCATCCCCTTTGGGAAAAACAAAGTGCCCACAAATTACCACATAGGTGGCAATGCATTAAGTACGGAAGAAGTAATTAGGGATTTGGGGACCCAAGTAGATTGCTATCTCTCCTTTGACAATCACATTGCCAAAGTGGTTAGAAAGACATTCTATATAGCCCACCTTATCACAAAGGGGTTCACATCTAGATCAAAAGAGGTCATTGTGCCCCACTACTCATCACTCATCAGGCCCATAATTGAATACAATGCCCCATTTGGGATGTACCTTACCTGACACCTGCTACAACTAGAAAGACCCCAAAAGTACCTCACCAAGAGGATCAAGGGACTCAAACAGATGCCCTACACAGTTAGGCGAAAGAAACTCCAGCTCTACTCAGTTGCTTACCGCCTACTCAGAGGCGATCTGTGCCTGACGTATAAAGCCATGTCCAACCCAGAATTAATGGACATGCTCCACCTCAAGAAATCCATATCCATCAGACTACACACTCCAGTGACTTAAACCTCAGCACAGAAATAAATAGAACATGCTGGAGGGACAGATTCATATCCCAGAGGCTCCCCTCACTCTGGAACAAAATCCCAATCCATGTCAGACAGAGCCCCTCAATGACCCTCTTCAAGAAGAATCTTGACGTTTGGATGGGAGATTGTAAATTTACCCCTGGGATCTCTTCTGTGTCACTGCTAGACAGAGGCACGGTAAACTAACCTTAAATGGGCTATCTTCTGTGACTTACTATACAGAGGCACAGTCAACTAATCTAAGAAGGGTGGTGAAAGCCAAACACACTCTGGCTAGGCTTGTAAATGCCCTAGGGCAGATAGCCTAGTATCAACCTATGAACCTATGAACCTATGAGGCCCTTCTGTAGGATGTTCACATCATTTGGGGGCTCGACCTTGGCTCCTAGTTTGCAGTCATCTGTGAACTTCATTAGCCAAAGGCCTTCTGTGTTAGCCTGTACTTCAAAGAAGTAGATACCAAACAGGCAAGGTCCCAGGAATGACCCTTGTGGTACTCCACTTGTCACTGGTTTGAAGTCAGATTTGGAGTCTGCAACTTTTACAGTGTGGGTTCTGTCAGTGAGCCAGTTAGCAACCCATCTTGTGATGTAGGGATTTATACCTAGTTTAGTGAGTTTAGCTATAATTCCAGAATGGGGGATGGTGTTGAAAGCCTTGGCAAGGTCAAGATAGGCTGTGTGAACCACCTTACCCTCATCTACGGCTTTGGTGACTGCCTCAAAAAAGTCGATCAGGTTCAGGAGACATGATCTGCCTTTCACAAACCCGAACTGGGTGGGGTCCAGAGTTTGGAGGTTACCAATGTCTTTGTTTATGAGTTCCATGATGATACGTTCCATGGCCGTACAGACCAGGCTAGTCAGGCTAATAGGGCGATAGTTCCCGGGATCAGTGGTGGCTCCCCCTTTGTGGAGTGGTATAACTGTTGCTGTGCACCATTCAGTGGGCACAAAGCCTGATATGAGGCTATGATTAAACATGGTGCCTAGGTGGAGAGCCAGTTCGGTCTGAAGTTCACATAAAACACAGCCTGGGATGTTGTTCGGTCCCATGGATGCTGTGTTTTTGGTTTTAGAGAGTGCAGCTTTTACCTGCATAGTTTTGATTGCAGAGACTCTGCATTCTTCCTGCATAGATATGGGCCCTTTAGGGGGTGAGAGGGGGTAAGGTTAGCACTGAACCTATTTGCCAGGATGTTGACAATATCAGTTGGTTCTGTAATTTTCATGCCATTGTGCTGTAACTCAGAGCAGATTTGGGTGTTGCCATTGAGATTCTTGACATAGCTATAGAATGCTTTGTGGCTGTCCCTAGAATCAGTGGAGATTTTGTTTTTGTAGCTAGATTTGGAGGGTCTTATAAAGGATTTCAGCTTTTTACTGAGGCTGACCAGAGAGCTCCTACACGCATGGGATTTTACTCTCTTTTGCAACAGTTTCTTCCTTCTGTTGTAGAGTTTGTTTATGGCAGGGGACCACCAGATTGGCTTCCTTTTTTTGAAGGATAGCATCTTGGTTCTTTTTGGGATAGTACGATCCAGGAAGTCATGTAAGTGCTTACAGTGTGCATTTGTGTAGGATTCAGCAGTCATAACTGTATTGTCCATCTGCATGGGTGTCATGAAGTTCACCACTTCTGTCTTAAGAAGCATGAAGTTAGCTCTGGAGAAAAAATTTACCATGGTTTTCTTAATGGGGGGTGGGGTGGGGGCGGGATGTGGATATCTAGGGTGATTATCTTATGGTAGGATCTGACCAATGAGGGGTTGACTTCAGGTGAGGAACACTGGTCACATGTTGGTAATGATTAGGTCTAGGATATTTTTGCCCCTGGTGGGGGTGTGGATAAGTTGATCCAGGGCATTGGAATTTATGAATTCCAGAAAGCTTTGAGTGAAGGAGTTGGTACATGTGCCTGTTTTGATAGATTTAACTCATTGTATTTATTCCATGTGAACCTTTGCATGTAAAATTGCACTGTGCAAGTTCTTTAGGTAGTGGGATAAGATAACATTTGCAGCAGCAGCAGTGGTTAGACTTACATGTGCTTGTTTTACTTTTCGTAGAGTGAAGCAGCTGGATGGAGGGACCACTTAGCACAAGGGGTAGTGAAGTGTCTTTAGAACAGAATCAGAGTCTAGAATCTGAGAATGTTAACTCTGTTCTTAAAACTCCAACCAAGTTCTCAATCTGTGTCCTAACCCAAAACAACTCTAGTCTTCCTCCCTAACCCTAAGTTATTGATTGCTCCCTAAACCTGTAACTCCATCCATGCTTCCTAAAAAAAAATTCCCTGTTAACACCTATAACTCTAAATTTCCCCAGCCACTTCCTAACCCTAAAGCTCTCTTCCCACTCCCTAACATTAAAATCCCCCTACTGCTCACTAACCCAAAAATTCACCTACAACTCCCCCATGGCTGCCACACTTACCTTGCTTGAACTCAAAACATGTGTTTAGGTACGGTGCAGCAGCTGCCTGCTTGAACTCATATTCAGTTTGATGGAGAGCGGCGCCTACCTGAATTACAAGCTGCTTGATTCCATAAGCACTTGTAGTAGAACTACATATATATATATATATATATATATATATATATATATATATATATATATAGATATATATAGATATATATATACATATATATATATATATATATATATATATATATATATATATATATCTATATATATATATATATATATGTATATATATTAAATTATGGTTCATTTGATTGAATGCTCAGTTCAGTAGAAAAGGTAGTACTTCATTTTTATGAAACCAGAAAGCACTGAACACTCAAAATACTGAATCACAAAATATTGAAAAACTCAATCCAGCTAAAAATACCCAGTATCATACACACCGACTATAAAACCTAGAACAAGTGTTGGGAAAGGGTTTTTGGTAATGTAATGTGTGGGGTTAGGGTTATGGACAGGATTACGGTTAGGGTTAGCACAAATTAGTAAGTTGGTGATGTGGGGCTTTCAGCAATTCACTCATGCGCTAACTCTAACTTCGTCTCTAACCCTATACATTATGTTACTAAAAACCCTTTGCCTAAAAGGACACAGAATACACAGACAACACCAGTCATGAAAAACAAGTAAAACTATCCCCTTACCTAACCCTTAGCATAACTCTAAAATCTGTGAACTCTCACATGCCTACCACTCACTATAACCTTTTCAGTCAAGCATTCAATTTCATCATTCTACAGATACTATAGAAAATCAGCTTTCACATTTTGCGCATTCAGTCAAATGAGCATTCAGCATTTTGAACATTCTTTGTATTTAACCAACAAAAGACATTTCAACCAAATCTGCTTATGATATTATTAAATATAGCAACATATGATTTTATATATATGTGTGTGTGTGTGTGTGTGTGTGTGTGTGTGTGTGTGTGTGTGTGTGTTTTATTATATAAATGTTTATACTTTTTCAGTAATGTGATGTAGTATTAGAGGTGTGTGCTTGTATATAATTGTTCAACGGGTAAGTAGAAGACATTATGGATAACTGGGCTAAAAATATGCATTATAGGCTTCAGAATGAATGAATATGTATGTATATTTTAGTTGAGGAAATATTTTAATTTTTTTTTTCAAATGTTTGTATTACTGTTAAACGGGCATAATCTTATTTTAACAAATGCTTTAAAATAAGCAAAAGGTTAGTGTTTTAGGACAAGAGTCAGAGACATTACCCCATACTTGCCATTGTAGTAAAAACCATATCATCAGCATTGCTCAGAGACATGCCATTTAGAAACAGAAGTGCATATCTGTAAGTATGTGCACACCCGCTGTTTACTGAAATGATGTGTCCATAGATTCATTGATAGTACATATCTATAAGTATGTGCACACCTACTGATTTCTGAAATGACGTGTCGATAGATTCATTGATAACAGTACATTTCTATAAGTATGTGCACACCTACCAATTACTGAAATGATGTGTGTCCATAGATTCATTGATAACAGTGCATATCTGTATGTGCACACCCATTGATAACTGAAATGACATGTGTCCATAGATTTACTGATGACAGTGCATATCTATAAGTATGTGCACACCCATTGATAACTGAAATGACATGTGTCCATAGATTCATTGACAGTGCATATCTGTAAGTATGTGCACACCCACTGATTACTGAAATAACATGTGTCCATAGATTCATTGACAGTGTATATCTATAAGTATGTGCACACCTACTGATTACTGAAATGACATGTGTCCATAGATTCATTGATGACAATACATATCTATGAGTATGTGCACACCCATTGATAACTGAAATGAAATGTGTCCATAGATTCATTGATAACAGTGCATAGCTATAAGTATGTGTGCACCCATTGATTACTGAAATGACGTGTGACCATAGATTCATTGATAACAGTGCATATCTATAAGTATGTGCACACCCACTGATCACTAAAATGACTGTGTCCATAGAGTCATTGATAACAGTGCATATCTATAAGTATGTGCACACCCATTGATTACTGAAATGGTGTGTGTTCATAGATTCATTGATGAGTATACTTGCGGTGTCCAGAACTGTAAGTGCTAGTAGGGAATTACATGATTTGCAAATGCAGTCCTTATTAGTAATTTTCGTCCTACTCAGTGAACTTCAATTTTGTTTATTTGGAATCTGGTGACATGTGGGGCAAATCCCTTAAAGGGGAAGGGGGTACAAAGGGAACAGATTCCCTTATTAACTGATTTTAGGTTACTTTTTCATAATTCTATGGAATAATAGCTATTTTTTCATTGTTCAAAGCTTTACTTTTATTCTAGGGAGAAAGTGAAATGAGCAAGGCACTAATCAGATCTTCTGCCCCCATTCTTTCCAGTGACATGTCAAATGTCCCATTTTATGACATGGTGCTTGGCTGTGGCAGCAGCTACAGCACACAGTATGACAATGCTGTGCACCTGTGCTACTTTTTCTCATAACTGGTTAACCTGAGCTCACATACCTATTGAGGTAAAACTGTCTACTATGAGACATGTTTGTTTTTTCCCATTTATTTGGCTATGAGATTCCTCTTACATACCCCATTTACCTCAATAAAATTGAAAGAATACATTGTAAAACAAGTTTTACTTTCATACCTAACTATGCTTTTCCTAGATGTGTTTTGAGTTTCCCCAGAAAAATAAATAGAAACTTTAAGCAAGATCTGTGGCTTCTAGGAATAAAACCCTGACTTTTGCCTAGTTGAATCAGATTTGCTTGGACAGGTAGGTATTGGATGATCTTGCATATGGAAGGCATGAACTCAGAAGTAAGTGTTGGTTTGGTCACCTTGAGGGAGTAGCTATGCTTAAACCATGGGGAGAACCATAGTGACCAGATTGCAAACACAGACCCCAGGATTCATGAAGCTTGCGCCAGGCACTGGAGTAGCATCAGCAATCTAGCACCAAATATGGCCGCTGAGTGATTCAGATATGGCCTATTTCCATGTGCACTACCAGAGTACCAGAGCTGCACAGCTCCCGGCACATGTATGCTAATTACCCCATGCTCAGCAGTGTAGCATGCAAATGAAGGTATATAGCGATTCATGAAGTGGTGCAGGCATAGCGTAAGCATGAAGAAATGTAAACCAAAAAAACGGTTTACATTTTTTCAAACATAAAATCGGAGCCATGAAAGTGGACCAAACTTACATATTGTAATGTCAATATATGCCAATGGCTAAATATATAGCCAGTTGCATAAAAAGCATGCACAACACATAAAAAAATAACATTTAATCATGGCCACACTAACGCAAAGTAAAACCGCAGTGCATTGGTGCACAAATGGGATCACAAGGAAAATATATTTGGATGTCATAAAACTGCAATGTAACACAATTCAGGAATTCCCCATAATAGTCAATGGCATGCATGCTACACCACAACCATGGTGCAAGAGTTGCTAAGGGTCTGTGGCAGTGTTCTGCACAGAAACTAGGAATTAGTAGTCAATGCCATGCAAATGAGTCAAGTAATACTGAATCACAAACACCCCGTCCGCGTAAGGATGTACCACATGGCGTAGCAGTACAACATCGAGGAGTGACCTGGAGGTAAACATGACATCAAGAGAGGGGTGCGCCACCGTAGCTGTAAGCACATTGGATCATTGCTAATCTGGGTTGCCTGTTGCTAAGCAAAGCCACAGGATAGGGGTGTGGAAGTAGCCATAGCTTTGCTTAGCTGAGAGCACATAAGGTATCTGAAAGTGCATGTGAATGTGGATGAAAATGCGCTCGAAACCTGGTAAACGGTTGTGCTCAGTGCCACCACAGCTTAAACAGGAAGGATACGGGAAGACAATAAGGAAATGCTGCAGCATGGTAATTGGAGTACAAATGAATAATTAACACCTAGGAACTCACAGTGGGCCCTTGACAACAGTTAACAAGGCTGCTAGCAGCTACCTGCAGAACAGGAAAGGGGAGGTGCTGTACAACAAAGAAAAGAGAACTGTCCCAGCAGAACAAAGCAAACTCGCAGTCGATCAGCTACATAACACATTTCCCAACACAATCCTGGGTTGTAAAAGTACAAAACAAGAAAGCTGGCAGCTGGATGCATGCCTGACAATGGGAGGGGAATCGGGTTGAAAAGTGAAGTAAAGGAAAATAGATGAATCACGGCAGCCAAGCGTAAGTCAGCACCAAAGGCCCCACAATAGCAGTACCTGCTGTAAAACCAATAATTAAGATACTCCACAGCTGGAATTGCACATACAAACCCAATTACACCAGCATCATCCATTGCACAATAGTATAAGGTGTGAAAGCCCCACACACACACTTGTGTATTCCCAGACACTCTGCACCATTGGTGTATACAGATGGGGAACTTTTAATATGTACATGTTAGGGACTGCCATAGCTTTGATTCACCAGCATGTGTTGGAGACTGACGGTGGTGTGGAGGATGATGCTGACAACCATTTCAGGCACCAGAGGAGGAGAAGAGTGGTCAGACCCAGGGTAACCTACCAGGGGCTACATGATCTGGAGAATGTAGACCATTACAGGGTGGACAGGGACACCATACAGCAACTTGTTGAACTGTGCTGGCCACGCCTCAGATCCAGAAGTAACAGAGGGGAGCCCATCCCAGTGGACACGAAGGTATGTGTAAGCTTGAGAATACTAGCCACAGGCACCTTCTAAAGGCCAACTGGGGATATCATGGGGATCTCACAGGCATCAGCATCCAGGGTACTCCACCAGTTCCTGGATGCCATGTTACCACATGCCAATGAGCACATATACTTCCCCCAAATGCAGGAGGAGTTGGCCAGCAATATGCATCTCTTCCACCATGTGGCAGACTACCTGGAGGTACTGGGTGCAATAGACTGCACGCACATACACATTAAGTCACCACCCGGTGAGCAGGGTAGGCACTTCATAAGCTGCAAGGGATACCCCTCCATCAACTGCCAGGTCATGTGCAACGCCCAGGGCATTATCATGGATATGTGTGCTGGCAGCCCTGGAAGCTATCATGACTCCCACATCTGGCATGCCTCACAGCTGTATCAGGTATTTGCCAGGGGGGCAGACATCCCAACCATCCCGAATTACTCGGTTTTTACCGAGTTTTGGGGTCCAATTGAAGGGGTGCCCGCGATCCAGTGGCACGCTACCAGCCAGTCGGAATTGAGCTCAAGGAGCTCGCATCTTCATTTCTGGCTGGCGGTTGGAATTAACCGCGAAGTTGAAGTGTGGATAGCAGCAGTATAAGGCCAGGATTGGAAGCTGAAGCAAATGTGGACAACATGGATAGCATCAGGCTAGGAAGCTGAAGAAGCAAATGGGGATGTAGAAACATGGATACCGCGAGGAACAGAGGGCCGCCTGGGCTGGGAAGCTGAAGCAATTTGGATACAGCGGACTGGATGGTAGCAGCATGGGGAACGGGAATAGAGGGCCGCGAGGAACCAACAGAGAAGAAGTAAGTATGGGCAGAAAGGATTTCTTTTATTTAGAAGCCTCACCGAGACCTTTATTCGGTGTGTGTGTGTGTGTGTGTGTGTGTGTGTGTGTGTGTGTGTGTGTGTGTGTGTGTGTGTGTGTGATTTGCAGCTTAATCTGAATTTGTAGATGTTTAGGAGCTTTCACAAATAAACTGTGTATTTCGTGCATTTGTCTGAGCAAATTGGTGTCGATAGATAGAGTAATAAACTAAATGAAAAACACAGGCCTTGGACACTGCAGCTAGTTGAAAATTAGAAACTGGGAACACAGGAGTTAGTACTATGCAGTTCTAAAAGTGTACTTAGTCTAGCAACATGTAAACACTTGTATTTATCTTCGTCTATTATGAAATCTGGTATTAGTGAGTTTTATTGAAATCTGGTATTAGTGAGTTTTATTTTACAGTTTAACAATCAACAGTAGAAATTTAGATATGGTGGTAGGAAATTATTTATGTTGTAATTTAAAGTGGTTGGCGCTGTAATATTTTACACTAAATAAAATGCCCATAACATCAGAACAACACTTAAATTGCAAAGGAATGCACTGTCACCTATAGGACCGTATGTGAGTAGACTGGCCAGTGGTGGTAATGATCTTGGCAGATACGCTGTCACTTTCTGGTAAAGTTTTTGGATAGGTCACCACAGAATTAACATCAGACAAGAACTGATGATTATAGACAGTTGTGGGTGGGTTGATGCAGGATGCCTGACTTAACACACAGGAAAAACATGTTGCAGAAGATTGAGAAAAACACATTAACACATGGCACGGTCAATTGGCTATTTGTTGGATACGCCTTTTAAAAGTTGACTGTAAAGAAGTAATAAATTCTTCCCAAAATATTTTGTGGTTCAGAAAATAATTACAAGTGGTGAACTGTTTCAATATGTTGGAAATAGGAGAGGGAACTTGTTGGGTAGAAATGAGTTTGAAAGTCAAAAGCTTGAGTGATTTGTAGTGAAACAATGAGGGGAGTCCTGCTTATGAGTACTAGAATGCTCAAGCCTAGGCTGAGACAGCTATTTAACTGTAATGAGACTGCTTCACATGGGTGGGGGGAAACAAATTCTATGTAGACTGAGACCTGGACCTTCATAAATTCAGCTTTATGGACATCTGAGCAAATGTTACAACTTACAAATAGTACGAAGATAATATTTTTTCACGTTCCTATCGGTTGAGCTGATTGATTTTATCCAACAGGTCGAACTTATAACAAGGGGTGACTAATTTTTGCATTCCTGTTTTACCTTCTTAACTTTCTTTGCATCTGGGTGGCACGTTGCTGTGCTTACAGGAAGTAATGTAGATATATATACCAGAAGCCATGTTGCAATGTAAATAAATGTTAGTGTTACTGACAGCGAAGAATAATAGAGTTTTGGTTTTCTGGATTTGTAGTGTGAAGTTATATTCAACAGTATCAAGTCAACCACATGAAGTTTTTCCTTTTCTCCTCTACCAGTTCTAGAATAAGTTGTATTTTTGAGGTAATATCTTGTGTGAGCTGTTCACAAACTGCTTAAAACTTCAGCGGGTTAGTTTGGTCCTTTAAAGCTGCTGCAGAACTGGAGGAATGTAAGGCAAACTCTCCTTGCAACTTAATCTGAGATTGAGTAACGTTATGACCATTATAATGGCTGCTGCTGGAGCTTTACATTTTGTTCCATTTATTACACCACTTTTTGTCAGATTCTGCTGGTTGCACTTATATGCTTGTTAAACATTCCATTTATTATATTTAGTTACTAATGCAGCATCCTTAATATGCGGAAAAAAATGGCTGAATTATTTGAAAATAATTTTTTTTTTTGAATACATCACACCAATACCAAAGCAATGACCTTCCAGTAAATGGAGGCACCCAAGGTCCTTTGAGAATGGTAATGAGAATCCTACCCTGGTTAACAACTTATTAAAATGATGTGCTGCTATCTTTCGTCAGTTTAGATTGTTTCAATGGGCTGCATTTGAATGGGAAACTGTTGCTTTTGAATTGTAATGTTGATCTGCATCCCGTCCAAACCTCTCAATCTCTCAGAGCGACAAATCTGGACAAAGCCAAAAATAATGGCAGGACACATCCCCAAATATAGGGACAGATTTTAAATATTGCCTCCTGCAAACTTGGATAGTTGATAACTTGCTAGAATAACAGGTTTTGCATTATTATGTACTTTTTGAAAGATATGAGATCTGAAATTCAAATGTCTTCCATTATTTGTTATTATTTAGTGACTTATGCATACATTAGAGTTTATGGTAAATGGGGCGAAATAGCCAGGTAACAGGACACTGGAATGGCTGCAGGGGGACTCTGGTCTGGTACCATGTTTTGGTTGTCTGTTCTTCAATTTGCATTCGAAAGTTGGTATCCCACAATTCCATTGGAGTGGGCGGGGTTACATAATTATGTATGCAAATTATATGTTAATCAGCGTACAGATTTGTACCTATTTTTCATGGGCCTTGTCCAGATTTTTGATGTTTCCAGGTTGAGAGGTATGCAGGGGGGACATCCCATATGGCCACCTGGTTGGGGATGCTGGCTATGCACTGGAACCATGGATGATGACTCCCATCAGAAATGCACTCACAGCCACGCAAGAATGCCATAATGAGGCACATGCAGAAATTAGAATCATCATAGAGCGCATGTTTGGGATGCTGAAATCACATTCCATTGCTTGAACATATCTGGTGGAGCCTTGCAGTACTCTCCTTGCACGTGTACCCATATCTTCATAGTATGTGCCATGCTAAATAATATGATCCTGTGGAAACAGCTGCAGCATGGACAGAATGGTGAAGGCCCTCACAGCCCACCACCATTGCCAAGGGACCCACAGGCACAGAGGGACTCAGACCACTAACACCCTGTGCTAGCCCCAGTAGGCAGATGGAGGCATGCCCAGTATGCCCATGCCTTGGCAAAGAGGGAACATATAGCACACACACTGACAGTGTAGGCACTCATGGACTGACACCCTTCTTCACCTGCACACACAGCAAACATGGATGGCACACACACATGACCACCTGTAAATTGTCATGTATAGGTGGTCAACTGTGTGCATCCTACATAGGTAGCCCTCAACTATTGTACACACAACTGCCATTGGCACAAGGTAAGTCAATACCTGAACAGTAAATTAAACTATCAGCATGTGTCCATACTGTATGTATAGGTTCAAAGATACATAGGTAGGTACATGCCTAATTGCCCGGGGCCACTCATAAGCATAGGCAAAAAGTGTCTGCTGTCCCCACCCCATTGATTAACTAACTGTTCCTATGTGGAGCTGAGCCAATTGCAGGATCCCTGGGGTGTATACAGTGTTCCCCACCCACTCTGCAAGGATTCCCTGGAGTGTTAGTGAGGGGTTTTGTATAATGTAATCAGGAAAGTAGTTCCAAATAATGGGGAGTATCTGTGACAGGAATCTTCTCAGATGTTTACATGTTACATAGTATACCTTAACCACAGCTTTCATATACAGGTAGTATTCCACAGAATAATAAACATGTGGAACACACAACCACTGCAATTAATCCCCCTTGCACTACCAGTGCCTGCTCTGTGAGGTAAAATACCACTGCCAGGATTAGAACATGCAACCATGTACACAATCTTCACAATAACATACCACTAAGCTACCTGAGATGTACCAATGGCACTTGTGTATACTGGCAGGATAAAACACAAAAGGTAGGAATGTGTGGAAATAGGACAAACTGGCATGTACCAATGAAAGGTGTATGTTTATATATATATATATATATATATATATATATATATATATATATATATATATATATATAAAATATATATATATATATATATATATATATATATATATATATATATATATATATATATAAATCAACATATATATATATATAGAGAGAGAGAGAGAGAGAGAGATATATGTCGATATATGGGGATATACATATATATGTAGATATATAGATAGGTTAACAACATCTACATAACCATAGAGGTACATATAAATGGGATACCTACCACATACCGACTTCTTGACATACCGACGCACGTAATCACAAGGTTTAAAGTCTGAAAGAACACAGTACCGAAACACCAGATGCACGAGGTTTAAAATCACAATGTTAAGGGACAGTTAGTCAGTGCTTCTGGTGTTGCGGTTCAGGTAGGTTACTGTGTGTAAGTGCATTTCTGAGGGCTGTAGTGTGTGTAAGTGTGTGTTCTGAGTGTGGTGTGTGTTCCTGGGGGACTGTAATGTGTGGGTGTGGGTTAGCTTTGTGCATCTGTTTGTGCAATCTATGAGGTAGAATATTAAAGAAGGGGGGTTCAGGCACCCACATGGTGGGTGTAGGGGGGCTTGCCCACCTACTCATACGTAGTGTAGGATGGTTTGTTTGGATGTGGTAGGTAGCAGTGTGTCTGTGTGTGCGTGTGTGTGTTCCATGTTTGTGTTACTTTCACGAGTTACTGTCGCTGTCAGTAATGTGGGGTATGGGAGTCTGGGCCCGGTACTGTGGGCATCGGAACTGTGTGGTTTTGGGATTCCATAGGTATCCTGTATACAGCGGTTGAAGTGTTCATATATGAGTATAACATGGACCATAGCAATCACACATTCCGCCACGACCTACCTTTATGAACAAATGATATGGAGAGTATATGCCTATACACTATTACAAATATGTGCTATGGACATGAGCCATTGATAGGGTTACCACCTGTCCCACTTTGCGAGGGACAGTCCCTCTTTTGGCGGTTGTGTCCTGACCAAATATATTAAATGTAGCAAATGTCCTGAGATTGTAGGACATAATTATGTCCCATATGTAATGTAATAGTTGCATACAATAGTTCTTTCTGTATCTAAAATACCTACATGTTACAAGAAACAGGATAAGCAACTAAACTGCTACAAGAATAAGCTTATATTTAGGCAAGAAAGGAAAGTTCTATCCCTTGTACTGACCGTGGGTTTGTGTCAGCCTGTAAAATCTGATGTGTGTCCTGAAAATGTCCCACTATGTCCATATGTAAAGGTGGCAACCCTAGCAAGAGAGGGTCAGTCACCAACACAAATCCAATGACTGCAAATACCTATGACAGAAATACACAGCTTTCATGTAGCAACACTTTATTACATTCCGACGTATTGCCGAAAGGATTCAAGGACTAACATCACCTGCATGCTATACAGGAACCACTTAACAGTGCCTTAATGAATCAGCCTGCAATTACCATAGTATTAGTCCACTAAAGGCTAGGTGTTCAAATAGGGAAGGAACCCTCATGCACATATCGATTATGTATAAAAGCAGTTCCTACACACCTGCATCTGCTATGCACACCCACCAACATCACCCCCATACCCAAACAAATTACAATACAAATTGTAATAACATCACAAATCATTCACTCACTGTATGACATCTGAAGAAGCCTTAACATACCTTGTCAGAGACACACTAACATGGCCCTATGTGAAATAGTTGCTGTTATACAATGGAACAGCTGCTGATGTTACAGGGTTTGTTTGCACTAATCCTGTTTCAGAGGGTTGTGTGTACACCGGGAAGTTTTATCAATTACTGAGTAACAGCACAGTATGATACACATGTACACCAAATCAAGGATGTCTGGTGAGCACACTATAAACCACATAACAGTTCATGCATAGCCATACAGCCTTGAGCTGCCAAACATCCTTGCCAGACTGAAACATCTACAGAAGTATCAGGTACAAACAAACCCTGCATAAGTAGCAATGTTCTGAAATATAACAGCTGTACTCACATGTAGAACAACATCGTCTAGCCATTACACACAATCCACAGGAGTCATGAAGCTAATGCATCTCTGTCTGTCACCATATAGCTGTTGAAATACATCACAAACAACAGATCCAGGCCATCTTCCTCAAAAGTAAGGCAAACGGACAACGCTCAAGTGGAGTACTCAGTTATACACCACTGTTGCCATGGTATCAGCTAATGGAGTAGCTGCACAGCTGATGTGCAGCTAATTAACTACTTTGGAACACCAATTTGGTGGTCAGGATAGCACATTTTACCAAGACTTAACTAGAAAAGAATGGCTTATCACACATTCAAACCATCCGTGTATACCAGCAGAATGTTACAAAGAAGATTGAAACACAAACTGAAAAGGATTGAATCAACAGTCAACGACACCTCGGGTTACTAATAAGGTATGTAGAACACTCAGTATGTCTGTGTATTTAGTACCTGTTCTGTAATATTTAAAGTGCACGCAATCCATACAGTGGAAACAGTTATCTTGCAGTGATGTATTGTTGAGCATAGTAACACTTGTAGTATTTATGTATGTACTGCTGTAGGTCACAAGGCTAACACCACATACACCACAAGGGATGCTATATAAGGGCTTCGAACACAAATATTCCTCACCAGCCGCTGTCAGTGGCAGGTCTGTTCCAACAAGTATGTGCTATAAAAGGGGATAGTATATGTTGATATATTGTAACAGTAGCCATATGTATGGGTGTATTACTGAGAATAACATGTTGAAGGTTGGCCCACTGTGCAATTATGATTTACATTGTGGGATATTGTTCCAATGTCTGTGTAATGTACAGTATTGTAGGCAGATATGTATTACAAGTTACATAGCATTACTGTTAGGTTAGGCAAACATTAGTTATGTCTACTGGCATTTACAATATACAATAACAGGTTACATATGGCTTGTCGACAGTTTATCAGCATGATAGCAAAGTAAAATGGAAGAGCTAGATAACTATCCGTGCACATAAGACATGTAATAAGTGCAAAGGTAGGTATTAGGCTGTTTTACCAAGGGTATTTATAAGCCTAGATAGAGTGTGTTGGCTTTCGCCACCCTCATAGGTTAGTTCCCTGTGCCTCTGAACAGCAGAGCCATTAGTTCCCTGTGCTTCTGTCCAGCAGAGCCACAGCAGTGATCCCCGGGGTACATGTCTGTCTCCCATCCACACGTCAAGGTTTCCCTTGAAAAGTGCTAGTGAGGGGCCCTGCCTGATGTACATTGGAATCATGTTCCAAAGCATGGGGAGTCTCCGGGTCAGGAATCTATCCGTCCAGCATGTCCTAGTCATCATTGTGGTTAGGTGTATATCCCTAGAACATGTGGCTCTCACAGGCCTCTGTTTAGGTGGAGCATATCCAGCAATACTGGGTTGGACATGAGCCTTGTATGTCAAGCAGAGATCGCCTGTGTGTATGCGGTATGCAACCGAGTACAGCTGGAGTTTCTTAGGTTGGGCTGCATAGGTCATCTGTTTGAGGTCAGTAATCCTCTTGGTGTGGTACTGTTGTGGTCTTTCAAGCTGTTGCAGTTGACTTGTAAGGTATCTCCCAAATGGGGTGTTGTATCTTTTAATGGGTCTAATAAGTCATGAGTAGAGAGGCACAATGGCCTCCTTTGTTCTGGATGTGAACCCATTAGAGATTAAGGTGGCCATGTAAAAGGATATTATAACCACCTTGTCATTATGGGTATTGAAGGAGAGATTGCTACCTACTGGGGTTCGCAGATCTCTTATTACCTTTTCTGTATGTAGGGGACTAGCACCTATGTGGTAGTCTGCGGGTAATTGGTTATATCCAAAAGGGATGACTATGCACTTTTTTGCATTCAGCTTGAGGCCATGATATTGACACCAGGTATCCGTCTCAGTGCAACCCTTCCGGAGAGTGTCTGTAACAGCTGGGGAAACAATTATGTACCCTAGTTTGCAGTCATCTGCAAACCTTTTCAGCCAAAGCCCTCCTGTGCTTGCCTGTACATCAGAGAATTATATGCCGAACACGAGGGGTCCTAGGACTGAGCCCTGGGGGACGCCACTTGTAACTGGTATACATTCAGACCTAGGGTATGCAACTCCCACTGTGTGGGTCTGTCCGTGAGCCACTTTGCAAACCATCACATGACATAGGGTTAATGTTCAGGCGGATGGGTATATCGATAACACCAGAATGAGGAATGATGTTGAAAGCCTTTGAGAGATCTAGGTAGGTTGTGTGGACCTCCTTACCCTCATCTCATGCCTTGGTAACTGTCTCTAAGAAGTCCACCAGGTTTAGGAGGCATGGTCTGCCCTTAACAAAGCCAAACTGGGAGGGGTCAAAGGTTTGGAGGTACTCAATGTCTCTGTGACTGACATCCATGATGATGTGCTCCATAGCCTTGCAGACCAGGCTAGTCAGGCTTATAGGGCAATAGGTCCCATGGTCCATTGTGGCACCACCTTTGTGGAGTGGGATAACTGTTGCTGTGCGCCATTCAGGGGGCACAAATCCTGATGCGAGGCTATTATTGAACATGGTGCATAGGTGGGGAGCCAGTACGTTCTGAAGTTCATGTAAAATGCAGCCTGGGATGTTGTCCGGTCCCATGGATGCTGTGATATTGGCTTTAGAGTGTGCAGCTTTTACCTGCATAGTTGTGAGTGCAGGGACTCTGCACAATTCCTGTATAGATATGGGCCCTTTAGGGGGTAAAAGGGGGGAAAGGTAGCACTGAACCTATCTGCCAGGATGTTGGCAATATCAGTTGGTTCTGTAATGTCTGTGGCTTTGTGCTGTAACTCAGAGCAGATCTGGGTGTTGACATCGAGATATTTGACATAGCTATAGAGTGTTTTGTGGTTGTTGTTGGAATTGGTGGTGGTTTTGTTTTCATAGCTAGCTTTGGAGGATCTTATAACGGATCTCAACTTCTTACTGAGGCTGACCAGGGAGCTCCTCCACGCATGGGATTGTACTCTCTTTTGCAACAGTGTCTTCCTCCTGTTGTACAGTTTGTTTATGGCAGGGGACCACCAGATTGGCTTCCTTAATTAGGAGTATAATGTCTTGGTTCTGTTTGGGATAGCATGATCCATGCACTCGTGTAAGTGCTTATAGAGTGCATTTGTGTAGGATTCAGCAGTTGTAACAGTATTGTCCATCTGCATGGGTGTCATGATGTTCACCACTTCTGTGTTAAGAAGCATGAAGTTGGCTTTGCAGATATATTATACTGTGGTTCCCTTAATGGGGGTTGGGGACGGGATGTGGATATCAATGTTGTTCAGCTCATGGTCGGATCGGACCAACGAGGAGTTGACTTCAGGTGTGGAACACCGGTCACTCATGTTGGTAATGCCTAGGCCTAGGATATTGTTGCTCCTGGTGGGTGTGTGGATATGTTGATCCAGGGCATTGGTGTTTATGAATTCCAGAAAGCGCTGAGCTAATGAGTTGGTACATGAGTAGTTGTCTCAGTTAATGGTGGGGTAGATTCAGTGAGACTATGTGATGAGTGTGGTGTGGTGAGAATGTTTACCTTCTCCACATGACTGTTAGGGTCAGGCTTGGTTTAATAGATCTTTACCTCCAGCTTGGCTAGATAAGTGCATTTCTCACAGGTTATAGTGTTGGGTGGTAGGCGGAAAGGGCTGTCTGTGTACATGAGGCAATGTCTACATTGCCGCAACATGTCCAGATTCATCAGATAGACAGGAGAGAACACTGGCAGCTGACCCTTGGACATGCCGGAATATAAGATTAATTTCCCATAGATAAGTGAGGAAAGTGAGTACAAGAGCTATTTTACTCTAAGCAAGTGAGAAAAGTATGTACAAAACCTGTTTACCTCTAGGTAATGAGGAAGATTGAGTGCTATAGTAATTAGTAGCTTATGTAGTGCTTACAAGTTTTGAACAAGTGCTGAGCATGAGTAAGCAATCCAGACAGTTTCTTGGATAACATAAGCACACTGTCCCCCCAACAGGTACACAATCAGATATCCATGTACACCACTGAGCCCTTTTACCCACAACTATGCAGGTACAAGCTGCACTCAGGCTGCATGGGACCTGTCCACATCACAGATTGTATCATACACATATGGCAAATCAAGTTGCTCTCCACTTACACATCATGTAAAACATAGTTCCATATCAGGCTGTGTACACACTGAATTGTGCACACCAACAGGTATCACAACCCACAAAGGGGGCAACACCACTGGTAATGGGAAATACTGCACTACTACCCTGCTGAGTTTGGTCTGAAAGGCCATGAACCTTGATCAAATCATTTGATGTCAGCAGTACAGATATAGATGACAGTAAGGTTGATTTTACACTGCGTATCATAACCTTGCCAGTTCATAGGACATCATCACCCATACTGTGTTCCACCTAAACTCGGTATACTAGATGTACATTACTATGTCACAGGAGTATTTTGCAACGGGACTGCTGGCAGAACCAACACTACAGAAGGTGTCTGAATAATACATGCTCATCACACCAGTGCCAGCTACAGTAAGACAGGGTTAATTAATTGTATTCTCCCTCATTGTAGTCCATACCATATGGACAAACAGAAGGCGTCTGCCTATTGAAGTATGCGAATGACTATGACCTAGGAGCAATAGCCGACTCAAGAGTGTTGTGGACAACATACAGCAGAGGCTTTGTGGGTGAGGTGTGTGTGACATATGGCCACAATCTGACAGCTACATATTGCATTGTAACCCCTATGTTAATAACCCTGTACCCATGAACTACCACCTAGGCAGCGGTCAACATAATGGACACTGTGTGTAAGGGATGCAGCTGGGCAGTTGTCTTTCCTGTGATAGCTACATCACCACTCCTGTCAGGTAGTCATATGTGGCAACCCTAATGATGACAGGGTGCCATCCATGAATACAGAGATCATTGTCCAGCCATACACAGCACTCAAGTGACCCATATCAGATCACATATTTCCTTTAAGTGGTATTGGCCATGTGCAGATGGCCTACACCAGCCTTCCCATTCCCCATCTCCACTATGTAGCATGATGCATACCCTGAATAAATCCATGTCCAACCCAGTGATGTTGGATATGCTACACGTACACATCCTGATCTCAAACACATACTTCATGGACATCCACCTTCCACATGCTGGACAGATCCTTGTCCCATACACTTTACATAGTCCTGCCATACTATGCATTCCTGTCCATCAAAGCTGCATATCACTCCCCTCTCAGACATGGTGTGATGACCGCATGGTAAATGTATCATTAACCCTGTGGATCAGTAATGTGGCACTGCTCCACCTGGCCCCAGAGACCCACCTTTCAACTTCAGCCAGGTAACCTTTCATCCTAGATTCATACATGACCCATGGCATATAGCCTGTGAGTTGACTTTGACTGTACATGCTATAGTTGATATCCATCCCTGAAAATACCATCTGGCTAGCCAGTGTCCCATGTGTATCACATATGCAACACAGGTGATACATGGCAGGATGTTGAATTGCTGTACAGTGCCATGTAGATGTATATGGCAGAACACATACATGTAAAACCTTACATGAGCAAGTCTGCAGGGTCACAGGTCATGTCTGTTAAGGCAGTGTAAGTCTTTATATGTGACATATACAAAGCATCAGGGTTGACTGCATTAATGTGGACACATCCAGCCATGTGTTAATAGGTAGGAATACCAGTACAGGCAAACAGACATGCCCACATCATGACAGCATCCACATGGAGTATGAGCAATGTAATCAGGTGACACACACGCACATATATGGTGATAATATTCACTCACCATTGAGTGTCACATGTGTGTGACACAAACATGTCAGTGTCATGTAGATTTGCAAATACAACTATTTAATCTTAATAAATGTGATACACATGTATGTTCAGCTGTAGATCTGTATGTCTCTGTGAGTTACTGTGACCTGTCTCCATCATTATGTCTTCCAGGTATGCCGCGTGCAAGGCTACCCCATTTTACCTGCTTGGAGGATGAGGCCCTTATCCCATACCTACATGACAATCATGATATCCTTTTCAGCCATGTGCCACAGAATGCACAGCAGCAGGATGCCCTGTGGATGGAACTTCGCAGGAGGGTTAATGAAGTGGATGGCCACAACCGCACATACTGGCAGGTGCGCAGACACTGTACAGACCTCATTAGATGGGCGAAAGAGCGTGCAGATGCAATTGCCAGGGAACAAGGTGCAACACGTAGTGGACCACCAACCCAGCCCAAACTCACACATAATGAGGAGCTACTGGCCAACCTGGGGACACCTGCAGAACCACATCCAAAAGCCTTAGCTGATATTGTGGAGGTGGGTGTCTCTCAACCACTGAGCCTGGAGTTGCCTGGTAAGTCAGTACTGCACCTATAACAACTATATTCCATATAGGTGCATGTGTCACTGTGCAATATGTAATGTAACATCATATGCAAGGCATGTATACAAACATGCCGCATACTAAAGTATGCTACTCTGTGTATGCACACATGTGCATACACCATAGTATAGTCTAATGTACTGGTGTATGTGTTAACATGCACATCGCACCCTGTAGCCATCATACAGGTGTGGATAATGTGCATACTGCTGTGTTACTCCTATGTAGGTACCTCAGGCATTCCGCTGCGACAGCAGCCCATTGCAGGTGAGACTGTTATTATTTATCAGGCATTGTAATACACAGATCTATCTGCCATGTTGATATTTACAACATGTGCACATAATGTATGGTCCTGTCACAATATACAGGTCGGACCTGCAATGCATCACAATGCCTACCCATGTGCAACACTTGCAAACTATATGAATCACCTCACTGACATGAATCCTCACAAACTGTCATTGCCAGATATGTGGACAGCTGTGCATACAATGGTGAAGGTGCTGTTCACTGTAGGGACATGTACTACATATCAGAACTACACATGTGGGGAATATAAACAGTACTACACAGTGGGCTGGAGTATGGCCAACCCACAGGATTCACTGGTCTGGATTATAGCCCTGCTATGAATGTCACACAATGTGATGTGCTATCTTGACATGTCCATGACATCTAGTGGCCTGACTGCAACACTGCCTAACTATCCTGAAAACATATCCCACATGCCACCCTTTGTCTGCATAACCCTGTCGTCAGTGGCGCATATGACATCTATGGGTGTATGTCATATGGGACATCACAGACATGTGAAATAGATGCCCGTCACAATAATTTGGCCAACACATGCACACACATGGCCATGATGGATGGCCAGAGACATGAAGCAACACACACAGTAGACGTGATGTGCTTGTGTGTACACCCTGTCGTACAATGGCTACACATGGTCCAACTATGGCCTTTGTGTAATGGTTATATTGTAGATGTGGAACACTAGACGTCCTAAAGGCCTGTGCACATGTTGTGTAGACATGACATCAATCCACCACATAAGATGTGTTGAACATCTTGAGGGTGTCACAACATGACAGCAGTCACCTGTACAGTATCCACATCAGCCCACAGATACAGTACATTCCCCTTGCTGGTGTCGGACATCAATGTCATACTTGCTCCTCATGTGTGTGTGTGTGTGTGTGTGTGTGTGTGTGTGTGTGTGTGTGTGTGTGTGTGTGTGTGTGTGTGTGTGTGTGTGTCATGTGGGACATGGTGTACCAATGTGTTAACCATGTCTGGCCATAGTTGCCAGGCAGCAGCAATAAAGTCGCAGATGTGCAGGGTTGTCATCCATATACTCTTCAGTGACCTGTGTCACACATTCCACATCATGGTTTAGTGTATATACACCTCAGTGACGTGGGTCACATTCCGCAATATATATGTATTGTATCTGAACACAGTCATGGCTATTAACTGTGTCTCTAACTCACACTGTATAGCAATAGAGACACCTCATGATTCCTTGCAATGGTCATGCACATCAGCTAAATGTGCAGTATATCTGTAGGGCGGACACACAACACTGCATTGGGACACCATTACCCCACTGCATATTTGACAGGACACCATTGTGTTAAACATGTATACATGTCATTGCACATGTCAGCAGATCACATGTCATACTACATGTGATTGTCAAGGTCATATGCCACACATCAGGCAGGGGTACTGTTAACCTGTGCTGGTCTACATGGTGTAACACAGGAATGTATGCTAACTAATACTATGATTGTGTAATTTGCATGCCATCTGCTATGACACATGCATGTTGTTGGGTTCAACCCAGGGGTGTATGATAACTACCACTATTATTGTCTGTGCTGCATGTCATCTGCCGTATCACATGCATGTTGCATGTCTTCTGTCATATCACATGAGTGTGTCTGTGTGTGTGTGTGTGTTTGTGTGTGTGTCTATTGTAAAGATTATAATGTACAGTTCTTGTCTGCCCTCACAGGTGACGTAGGTACGTTGCCTCCTGTGGTCCATCTGATGTTAGTGTCCCCACAGACTTTATCATTGATTATGAACATATGATTGAGGCACAGGCAGTGTTGTCAGGGGCTGAAACTGTGCCATTGGCTGCCATTCCAGCTATATCTCCCTCACCCCCGCACACAGATCCCATGCCTGCACATACCTCATCACCAGTGGCCATAGAGGAAGGACAGTTGGGGTGTGGTAGCTTGGAAAAGGAAAGTGTGGGGGCCAGTGAAGGTGTGCCTGCACGCCATGGTGTCAGCCAACTGACTGGTGGTGCCCCACACAGCTACTTGGCCAGTGCTGCTCGTAGGAGGACCTCTGGCTAACATGCTCCTGCAAGACAGAGCACAGCAGCTGGTATCATGAGACGCATGTTTCAGGCTGTAATGGAGGCACAGGCACATGCTGAATGGCACAGCAGAGAAGATTAGAGGCTTCAGAGAGCTGCTGTCCATTCTTTAAACAACAATGTCCAGACAATGGTAAATGCTCAATAGCAGATTGCTGAAGCTTTGGATAAATGGTTGGGTGACATGGTTGGAGTCCTTGACCATGGCGTGGCAATCCGCGAGCGTGAGTTGTCTGTATTGAAACATCTGGTAGGAGTGAGGCGTTGGGCACGTAGATGTAGGCCTGCTACATCACCTGTTTCAGGTCTACATGTATGAGCTACCTCAGATGTCTGCTACCATAGTGGCGGTAGCAGCAGCAGTGCATCTGGTGCTGTGCTGTTCACACCACACCACAGCAGGCCATGTGCACGTGGCCCGGGACGGTCTCAACAGGGACACAGTTCCAGTGGACAAGTGACATCAGACAGTACCCCATCTGCACCTCTGCCTGGTAGTGCCCATGCAACCCCTGGCAGGCACAGGTCACATGTCCATGGCCGGACACCGTGAACTGCAAAACCTGGCCTTTACAGTCTGCAGCTGTCAATAATACCCCTGTGTAGGCCAGACACATGCCAGAACTGTGTGCATACATACACATACACACTGGAAACATATATAGGGCACCGCACCACACACATGCATAACATCCACACACGCCCAATTAGATCAAAGGCCCTAACTCACACACATGATGTCATCCACTGGTTCAGCCTAGGCCTCTGGCAAACATTATCATACTGTGCATATGATGATGCCTGTGCCACATCCCTGACATCCACACCATCAGTGCAGGGACATGCTTATATGGTCTGATGCACAGGGTGAACAGACTAGGGAGATAAGTGCAGTTTACAATTGTTGAGTACTGTTGACAGACAGCAGACATACCATGTACTACAGGTGTGCAATGCATTTCATACTATTAACAGTATGTGTCTTGTGTAACAACAGTAACTGCATGTTGGTCATGATGTTCTGCTGTCCTCCTTCAGGTCTAATTGCACATGCCAGTGGATGTCAGTGTTTACCGTTAGTGTCCCATATGTCAATGTGGACTACTCACAGGTATGTATGAATATACCAGCATGCACCGTGTAGCTGCCACATAACAGTGAGAATGTCCCACATTCCAAACATGTCTACTGATCCTAGAGGCCAGTGGGAAGTGTGATGCCTCATTGGGAAGCAGTAATACACGTTCCCATGACAGGATGCCAACACACAACTGCACCCACACACTCAGGTATTGAGACACATGTATTCAGTGACACAGTAACACACCATCACGCTCACGGATTCACCGACACAGTAACACACACTCACACACAGTTGCTACTGTGAGGTGAGGACCCCTGCTTTTGTGAAAATATTCATTACAGTACTGTGCACCTACATGATGCGCCACAGAGAATACACATGTACAGGTAGTCAGTATGGCCTAAGATGGGGGACATCAACACGGATAGTAGACTGCGTCACCTGGATGGGGGGAGGGGTCTTATCAGTTCAGTAAGGGACCAGACAGCCATACATACACACACACACACACACACACACACACACACACACACACACACACACACACACATATACACATACTGTGGCATTCAGTATTGAATACACCTATGCCACGCACATACAGATACCTCACATGTGTGAGATACATGCCCCTGCCTATGTCCTGTTTTCTACATTGCAGTCTGTACAGATGTGTACCCTAGTGTACATGAGAGTGAGTAACAATTGAGATGCATTCCCCACCATACGTGACATATATGGACATACATGCAACCACACATGCCAGTACTGTGAATCAAAGACCTGCCTAGCTCTTGATATTTATGACAGACTTACAGCAATATTGCACACTTTACAAAGTGTACTGATGCTTTCTTTGACAACAGTGCTGATATATGCACATGGGACGTCTTAACTGTTAACAGGTTCAAGTGATTTACCTTCAGTGTCACCCTGACTGCTGTCTAAGTTGTGTGTTATGTCCTTCAATTAACAAAACCATTGCTTACCGGTTACACAGGTTATTGTAGGACCGCTTGTGACACATCTGTGAGCTGTTCTCAGCAAACATCCATCTGCAAAGATGCCTCACCACTTAGTTATTTCTACACATCTGTCCATACCTGAGGTACATCTTTCCATACATTAAGCATATCACCATATACAGTTGGCAATGTTGAGGCTGCATTGAAACTGCATGATGTACTAGGATACACGTCACCTGCATACATTAGCAACTGTACACGCATGATATCAGAACACACACCACTGCATGTTCATGTGTGTAGGTCCTACAATCCTGTAATTTGGGCATGTTTGTAGGCATTGCAATTGGTGGACATGTGTACTGACATACATAACACATGGACTGTTGTATGATATGATAGGTGTAATGGGTGACCAGTACAGAGGGAATGTTACCTCTGTCAACATTGATATCATGTCTTATGTACTGTTAGCATTCAGCAGCCATGGACCTACATTCCATGTGCATGTGTGTAATGGCTGTAGCCACCTGTTTGCACAAAGGACAACAACAGCTATGCTATTTGCATGCATGTTGTGTCTGTGGCATGTACATACCCAGGGCAGGTACATGTATGTCATATCCATACATGAGAGTGTGTACTGGTGTACAGCAACAGTCATCTGCTAATGCTATAAATAACCAAGGGCCCCTGGTATGTGTACAGCTGACCTGGTTACAGGCAGTGGTATGATTGCATTGCATAACACATGATGTAACTGTGTCAGTAAATGGGTACTCTCTACAGAGCTTGGTACAGTCCACTGGTCAAGGGTCACATGGTGGTGTACTCTTATATGTCCTACTACATGTATGAATGAGTGTTGGTGGTCCGAGGGCATGGTGGTGTCTGAGGTTTACATCCTAGAATGCAGCATGTGACCCTGTGTCCTGCACATGACTCATCTGTGATGCCTTTCGTGGGGGGTACCGGTCAGTACATGTAAGTGGCCTCTATGTATGTGGGGACACCACTACCTGGGGCGGTCCGTACCTGTGTTATGGCCCACATGTCTGGTTCTGAGGTATATGGTGGTAATGCTATTGTGCACTACAGAGCCATTAGCCAGGTGTTCCTCACTGCACAGATGTCAGTACTCCCCATTGTTGGATCTACAGTGAGCAGCTGTGATTATGGACACTACACATCTATCACTGGTTAGCATAAGCATACAATGCAGTTGTCCTGTGTTCCCATAGCCATCCGCATGATAAACACAGTACACTATCTAGGGAAATCATGTTGTTATTTGGCCATGACAGTCGCTGTGAGTGCTACTTGGATGTGGTGTTCTGACACGGCATTACAGATGATATCTGGATGTACATCAATCATTTTTGACAGTGGGAAATAGCCTAAAGACAGGAGGGTGATCTGCCACACATGACTACAGCATGTAAGTGTAGCTATGCTGCATTGAGACTACTGCCTGTTTAACATGTGTGTGGTAATGGCTATTATGCATGTTATAATACAGACATGACAGTACTCTGTTCATGAGGGACCCCCATCTGTAGGGCCATCTGTGAACTGTTCAGTGTGTGCAACCATTTGTTTCCTGTGTTACACACTGAACACACATCTGTGCACAGCAGAAGCCTGGTGTGAGGATTGCAGACAGTACATGGTGATAGGGATGTGTTACTGCCATCGCATCCCTGACTGGACATGTGTCACATGAGACAGTATTATGACAGACACTGTCAGGGGTTCCCAGTGACAAGCCAGTAATGGGCAACTGTTCATAGCTGCGGTCACATGTGTACTACACATTGTACAGATGGCATGCAGTATATATGCATGTGTTGTGCTCGCTCTGCAAATGTATACCATATGTTGTGTTGGGTTGATGCTGATATCTATGCATACTGTTGTAGGTAATCCTGTATGTTGTTGTGTTGGGTTGATGGTGTTATCTATGCATACTGTTGTAGGTAATCCTGTATGCTGTTGTCTATCACTAAGCCATATGTGGGTTTAAATTGCAACACCATAGGCTGAATGGGTTGGGAGGTCCCGGCAGAACCTCCTATCCCACTTCAGCTGACCATGGCACCAGGCACTAACACATCTAGGGCCCAGCCTTAGACATCAACCTCTGTTGGCTCTGCACCATCTTCTGGTGGTACCACCACTGAGGATGGAGCATGTCCCCCCTGGGAGTGGGACCAGACAGGTACATGCCTGCTGTCGTGCGGTCCTGGACGTGTTGCATTGGTGGCTCACTAAGGGGTTCCAAAGCCAGATACGCCAGGTCAAGGGCAGAATGTCACATTTACATGGTGATGCTGCCCCTCCTGGACAGCCCCCAGCACTGCCTCCTTTGCAGCTGTTTGGGACCTCCTTCCCACTTTTTCCATGGGCTTGTGAATGCCGAATACCCATCCTCGTCCAAGGTGTATCCCCCCCCACATGTGTCATATACCAACCCTGTATGCTGTCTTTTCTGTGATCCTACCTATCCTCAATGGCCATACCTACACTACTTCCCTTACATCCGACCCTCACTTACAGAAACATAAGGCCAATCATCTCCTAGGACATCTGCTGTCCATTACACACACGTGCCCACTGGACACATGAAACCCTTGTAATATGCATCACAACATACTCCTGTTATCCTCACCCCTGTCCCTCAGGCGCACGATCCTGGTATGCACATCACTTCTACATGGTCCAGATACATGTGATGAGGACGACCCCATTGTACACACAACACTACCAGTCCCTCTATGGTTACCCCATATACCTTTATCATGATGATGATGATGTTGCACACAGCACCTTGCAAGAGTACTGTTCACACATAATGATTGGACAGGTACTGTTGTGTTAATGTACATTACATGCACAGAGTAATGTATACGACCAATGTACAACTATTTGCATGTATGACTGACACATTTTGTCTGAGGGAGTCTTGAGATCACATAGAGCAACACCACTACATAATACAGGTGTCACTGGTGTTTCCCGTTTCATTCGTTTGTAATGCTTTGTTGCCACATGGTATGTTCCTGATATACCTGTATATATGTATGCACCTATATGCTGGACATAAACACTCACATATACATCTACATGATGGGATACATTCCTATACTGCTGAATGACTGTGCTGTATGATATGTGTGTGGTACTGTCCATGTCTGTATATCTGCCAAGGCGTATTGGTAATTCACATTAGCTGTGTGCAGGGTCCTGGTTCCGACCCTTGCAAAAGATGTTTATTTGGTTGCAGGGCAGAACAAGCTCATTGGATACGAAGGGAGTAAGGCACATTAAAGCAGTTGGGAGTGGGTGTGCGTGGGTTTGCGTGGTGTTAAGCACTGCTAACCTCTAGTTACAGCTTCCTACACTTGGTTAGCCTCTACATTGCTTTACCAGTGCAATACTCGCATACTGGTAGCCAAACACACTTACACCCGCTCACTCCCGCACTTGCAAATGCACCGACACTAGTGCTTGCATCTGTCACTCACACCCCTGGGTGGAAGTGAGGACCACAATATTACCTTGTGATGCCTGTTACATCAGACTACATGACTACAGTATTGGGAATGGCTGCCCATTAGGCGACGGCATGGCATTCGACTGTACGGAATCAGTGGCCTGTCCAGTGAATCAGTCATATTATTTGTGTGTTCCTCATACAATCTGCTCCCGTCTGGCTGATACATGGGAACCGAGACTCTTCAATACAGACAAGTAGTTGGATTTTGGGAGCCACATCCTTCGGCCAAGTCATGCTACCACATATCTATTACAGGTTTGCCACCTTTTCAATTGGCCAAGGTGGGACTTTAGGGTTAACACCTGTCCCACTTTGCGAGGGACAGTCCCTCTTTAGGCAGCTGTGTCCTGCAAAAATAATCAAGACATAGCAAATGTCCTGATTACAGGACAATATTATATTCTACATTTCTTTAATAGTTGCATAAAACAGTTATTTTATATATGAAACTTGTATATGTTATGTGAAGTAGCATAAGAAATTCAAATGTTACTAGAATAAGCTTTTATTTGTGCAAATAAGTATAATTCTGTACTATGCATGGCTGTAGGTATGTTTTGTCCTGGAAAGACTGACATTTCTACAGAACATGTCCCACTTCGGCCATTTGGAAAGGTGGCAACCCTATAGCACCTATATGTAGGGACGTCAGATTTTGAAGGGCAACACATACCCACAGCCAGTAGAAAGGAGAGTACTTCACTGTTTTGCCTAAATAAAAGATTATTCTTGTAGCATTATAGTTGCTTATACTGTTTCTTATAACATTTAGGTGTTTCAGATACAAAATAATTGTTTTATGCAACTACTACAGACAATATAGGAAATCTTTGCCCTTAACCACAGGATATTTGCCATAATTACATTTATTTTGCAGGACACAACTGCCCAAAGGGGTAGTGTCCCTTGCAAAGGTGGACAGGTGTTAACCCCAATCCTATTATTCTATCGTCTTTCTAAGCTAGTCAGCAGAACATGCACTTTCTCTCACTAGCAGACCTCTCATATGAATGGGGAAGAATGAACACTGAATCAGGGACACTGCATAACAACCTCAGGGACACAATTAATAGGTTGGTGCTATTAACCTGACACACTGATGGACCCAGAGCACATATGTATTCATACACATTGTCTGAGGTGCATGCTGTTATGACTCTTACATGTTGTCATTATTCATTACGTGTATTCTGCCCCCTTTCCTCCTAATATCACTAGTTCTAGGAGGGTTTAGTTGGGACTGTGTTAGATTATGATTCGTAATCATGGACGCCCCTGGTAATCGTGGACAGTTCAATGATATGGTCCCTATGTGTTCCCCCAATGGTTTACGGACTATTCAGTAGATGTGCTCTTAAGGTTTGGGAGGTATGGCCATCTGCTGTACCCACATCAGAATATTACATCCACAGGGCAGTCCTAATACGTCTCTGCCAGCCAACACCTGCATGCCTAGGCCCATATTCAAATACCCATAGTTCCCCTACCTGCCACTCCTCTACAGCACTCATCCTTACTGTAGGCACAGGTGGGGTGTGAACACACTCCTACACACTGCCCACTCTCCCCGGGTCAGGACACATGTCGTACGTTGTGTCAACCCATGTGTTATCAGGCTTTCACAACCTAATGTTCCGTATACAGCTACATCCTGGTCAGAGCAATCTTTACTGGCCTTGGCTGGATGTACAAAATTTTTGGTGTCCCACAAGGGACGACTCTGTCCATGTCTAAAGTGTAGACCTTGTAGATTTTTCCCACTGGTAGTTTCCTGGCAGTGGTCTGGGAAGCAGTGGTGTATTTACCTTTATTGCGTGTCTGTATGTTTCACCGGCCAAGCTGGGGGGGGGGGTAGACATTTGTTTATTGGACCTCCCACCAACATATGCACGGTCTGAACATATGTTACCCGTAACTGCTGTAACATAACCTATATGTATATATATATATATATATATATATATATATATATAGATAGATATATAGATATATTTATATATATATTTGTGTGTGTGTGTGTGTGTATATATGTATATATATGGGTCTACTTCATTTCACCTAGCTTCCAATTCACTGACTTTCATTTCACTGACCCCATTTCACTGAAATTTCATTTGATACATTCATTTCACTGACAGTTCATTTGACTGATATATTATGGAGAAAATATATGCCACCCCCACTGTAGTGCGACCCTGGAGTTAGAATATATAGTTGGGGGGTGTGGGGGGCACTAATGATATTGTTAAGTTTTGATATAATATTCCTTAGTAAAAACTATATATTCTAACTCCAGGGTCGCACTACAGTGGGGAAGGGGCATATTCCATTTTGCTAATAATACTTGTCAGTCAAATGAACTGTCAGTGAAATGAAGTGTCATGAAATGAAATTTCAGTCATTTGTCTCAGTCAAATGGGAGTCAGTAATATATATATATATATATATATATATATATATATATATATATATATGTGTGTATATATATATATATATATATATATATATATATATATATATATATATATATATATATATATATATATATATATATATATATATATATATGAATATATATACATCTGTGTGTCTGTAGACTAATACATTCCCTGCTCATACATGCTTACACATGCGTAATGGTGTGTATATATGCTTCACCAGCATACTAGTGCCTTATTCATTATGACACTGACACTTCACCCCAGTTATCCTGTAATCGGTATTTAGCACATTATACAGAGGACAGATGTCGCAATATGTTCGTGTACGGATTACCGATGGTAATTGGAATGTGATACAGTGTGATATGACCCATCCCTCTTCTGTGCAGCCTATTATTCCATCTACTGTCGATGTTTGTATGTGCACATTCCTATTATTTATGTCAACAAATGGAATGCATGTGTTACAGAGAATGTACTTCAACATGTTGTCTGCATGTGTGTATGCATATATACTTATTACGAACTAGCTGACCTCCACGGGGCGGTCCATTAGAACTGGGCCATCCAACCCTGGCACGCCTGGATCCATAACTGCATACCCATAGTTTCTCCACCCCACCCATGTTGAATTTACAAGTGTAACATCCATTATCCACTTGTTATCGCAGCCATGACACACCTTTACACATTGCCCTCTCCAGAGCATTTGGGGTCCTACACACATTTTGTCCCACCACGTGTATTCACAGGGTCTCCCGCCATGTATATTTGCACATACTTGCCTTTCCTGGGGTTATGGAATACATCCATTTGTGCTTTACAATTTTTGGTGGTCCCAGCATGGACTACATTCCATCTGTGTGTAAAATAGACTTAGCAATTCAATGATGTTACTCCCACTGGTAAAACCCTGCCTGTGGTGTGAGTAGCGGTGCTCTGCTTGCTCTTGGGCAGCTTTTAATGACATACACTGAAAGCACTATATAATACCATAATTGCTCTTGATTCCCTTCACATCCCTTGTGTATGCTTTATTGTTATGATGTTCATTCTTCATATATATATATATATATATATATATATATATATATATATATATTTCATGTATGTAGATATATATATCTATACACACATATATATGTGTGTGTGTGTGTGTGTGTGTGTGTGTGTGTGTGTGTGTACATATATATATATATATATATATATATATATATATATATATATATATATATGGTTTACTATCATATTTACGAAAATAAAAAAAAAAGTGTGCTTATTAGCGAAGTGTTTCGCCGAAAGTACACAATTCCAAACGTTCCCAATGTCAGAAAACAGCTGTTAATGTCGAAAATGTCATTCATGACATTTGCGACACTTAACAGCAATCCCACCCTTCCCTTAACTCCCTAACTAGCTAGAATAAAATCATGTTTATGCAGGGCAAGCCCTGTAACCTTGGGGCTGCACCCCCCACACACCCCCCAACTTAATATTCCAACTCTGAGATTGCACTATAGCAAGGAAAGGGATGTATTTCCCTAACCGCAGTGTACCGCAATCCCTTTACATGAGCAAACATTATAATTGCAAATGTACAGTCCATTCGCAATTATACCATTTGCTCACGTAACCTGCCGAAATATGAAGTATTCGAACATCTGTTGTTTGAATACTTCATAGCTGAGCAATTG